>NC_090648.1:313085763-313190761 GCF_040937935.1 Hyperolius riggenbachi
TTCCTCCCCCAGGCAGCTAAATCTGCGACCTGCAAGTCGTGGAACTTTGCAGTTCTATTTCTCTGCTATAAATTACTCGTTCTCCCGCGGGAATGCGGCAAATCCACTTAGAATTTAATGCTGAAGAGGACTTAAGCATAAAATCAGGTAAAAAAAGGAGACGTCAGTGTTTCTTTTAGTTAGGCTACCATCTATCTAAACCATGATAGACATTTTAGATAGTAGTTGAATTTATTTATATTAATAAAGTAATATAGAAACATTAAATAAGACAGTAAAATTAATACTTTTGAGGCAGATGCCACATATGTGTCCATGTAAAATGCTGGCGGTTTTACATGGACGATTTTTCGTATTTCGTGTGGATTTTCGCGTATACATCAGCCACCATAGACTGCTGGCACCTGCTAGCAGTCTATGGGAATTGTATGTGTGTTGTGATTTTATGCAGAGGGTAATCAGTTTTTTAAATGCGCGTGTGTTGCAGCTGAAAAATTGCAGACTTGCAAACGAATGTGCACGTTGCCATTAAAAAATATTACGTGCGATTTCACATTTGCATAAAATAGCACGCGCTTTTCAACAAGTGTGGCCCCAACTTGAATGTAAAATAAAATGTTATGCTGAGTAATTGTGTGGTTTGTTGTTAAACCTTAACTTAATATACAGCTACAACATGTTTGGTCATTTCAAATTTTGCATCACGCTTCTCGGTGGATACATCTTGTTTCAGGACCCCCTCTCTCTTAACCAAGGACTTGGAATATTGTGCACTTTGCTTGGTATTTTAGCATATACTCATTTCAAACTTAATGAGCAAGAAGTGAATCAAAGTAAATTGGTTCAGAGGCCTTAATTTCTGGCTTGAAAGACTGAATCCTTAGACTTTTTTTCTAGCGCAAGGGATGACTGTAAAGTACTTTTTATATGTTTCCATAAGATGCTTGAGAATGTTTACAACTGATTCTTTCAGTTCAGCCTTGATAGGTACTAGGAATGGTCAGTGAGATGCAGATCATTTTGATTCTGATGCAGGATTGTGCAAATATTGTATGCAGCTTGAAAATGGACCAACTGAATTCCACCTCAGGGATTAATCCATTTTCAAGATGCATACATTTGCATAATCCTACATCAACTTGCTGATCTCCAATTGGTATGTACTCCTAATCAGAAATCTCTGTGGGATGCCATAACCCTAACATCCCCAACCTGTATGCTGCAACCGGATGCTCTGCCACAGCACAAGTATTTTCATCAATCCCTGTATCCCCTATGTCATTCACGACTTCTGGTGACACTGCTGTCTTACAACACAAAGCCTAATGTTAGAAACTATTCTTACATGATAAAGCATATATATCCCTAACATCCCCAACCTGTATGCTGCAACCCAATGCTCTGCCACAGCACAAGTATTGTCATCAATCCCTGTATCCCACATGTGTCGAACTCCAGGCCTGGAGGGCCAGATCCATTCCAGTGTTTAGGATGGACTGAGAAAGAAAGTAATGTGTTCTACCTGATGGACCACACCTTTCCTAATTCAGACCCATCAATTAATTTGAGCTGTATAAAAAATGTGTGAGGATCTCGGCCCTTGTAGGACCGGTTTGACATACCTGCATCCCCTATGTCATCCATGACTTCTGGTGACACTGCTGTTCTACAGCACAAAGCCTAATGTTAGGGATATATATGCTTTATCATGTAAGAATAGTGTCTAACATCCCCAACCTGTATGCTGCAACCCAATGCTCTGCCACAGCACAAGTATTGTCATCAATCCCTGTATCCCCTACGTCATCCACGACTTCTGGTGACACTGCTGTCTTACAACACAAAGCCTAATGTTAGACACTATTCTTACATGATAAAGCATAGAAATGGGAAGCTCCTGTGTAAAGAAGTATCATGCTGTGAGATGTGCTGTAAAGAATACTTCAGTCACCCAGCCAGTATTGCAGGCAGATAAGCCATTAGCAGCGTGTGGACATACCAGTATGCACTCCATCACAAACATTTAACATGTCATCTTTATGTACAAACATTAGATTAATGTTGCTTAAAATGATATTTGGAGATAATTTTGGGTGACAATTTTATAATGATGCTGCATAAACATACTGCTCGTCTTTCTGCCAAAAAGCCTGTTACATTCTATGGAGCATGCGGGGGGGGTGGATATGCAGAAGGCACCTAGCTGCAAGAACTACAATAATGGTCAGGTAAATGCCATCCAATGCAGCAGATCACAGAAGGGAAGCAAGACTTTCACTTAAGAGAATCACAACTGTTTTAGCTTCCGAAAATTTAGCATGTTTACTTAGCTTGTTAGTTTACCTCCCAAGGTTAAAGGTGCTTACACACGCATGTGTACTTTTGCCCTCAGGGACTCAATCTCTCAGGTTTATATTTCCTTGGGGTTGATTCACTATAACAAATAGCATGCCTTATCAGAGTTGACATGTTTCATCAGAGTTGCATAGCGACCGCTACAAACTTATGCCTGCTAATTGGCAATGATGAGAGCTCCACTCGTCCTGCCTTGAGCCCCTGCGGGTTCAATCACTTTAAAAGACACTATCCCCGCACTTTGGCCCAGTAGGCTGTCTGTCCAATTTCCTGTCAAGTGACAGGCAGCCTATTGGACCAATCAAAGTACGGATATAATGACCTTTAATGTGATTGGACCCGCAGGGGCTCAGGGCAGGATGAGTGGAGGTCTCTACATTGCCAATTAGCAGGCATAAGTTTGTAGCGCTCGCCAGGGCCGGATTTGAACTTTTTACCGCCCAAGGCCAACTATACTGTCTGTATGGTTGTTAGCTCTGTGTGCCCCAACGAGAATTCTCCTTACTTTCCATCATTGGTGTCAAAGACAATAGCTATTTTAGTAATATGCGTATAGATTATAAGTTATGTTTTGAACTTTTATGTTATGCTTGCCATCTCATTAATGACGGATCCAATGTGCCACCATGAGAGTGAGGCTGATGTGTACCTGCAGGATAGCGCTTACATATCTTACAGGGACAGCACAAGTACAGGACAGAGAGTTCAAAGGTTAAAGCTGTCCTTGTAGATAGTGATGGCTGCATAGAACAGCTTTACTGCCACTCACTGAGCCGCCCCTAAATGTATGGTGCCCTAGGCCATGGCCTATGTGGCCTTGCCAGAAATCCGGCCCTGGCGCTCGCTATGCTACTGTAATAAGGCACATTAACTCTGATATGGCACACTATTTGTTATAGTGAATCAACCCCCTTGTCACTAAAGATCCAGCAAGTCAGATCTTTAGGTGCCATTAGGGCAAGGGGGAAATATTGGGGTGGAGAAATGGGGACAACTCCTGTACACATGCTAGATGCTCAGCTGAGATGGTCCATAACAGCTGGCTTACCTAAGTATGATCTAGTGTGTGTCTGGCTTTAAAGTGTATGCACCCTGCAGTAGCCTCAGATTATGGTTGGCATGACCTGGCTAATACTCCTTTCTGCCACTAGAGGGCTTTGTTTAGAGATGTACAGTAGTACTATTCTAAATAATAACATTTCTATAGCGCTTTTTTTCCCATGGGATTCAAAGCGCTTAGACTCTCTCAGATTCAGTAATTGGTAGTAGGATGAAGTATTCACACAACAAAAGTTATATTTCTGCAAATGCCAAACTGAACAGGTTGGTTTTCAGTCTGGATTTAAACACATCCAGAGATGGAGCTGTCCTCATCTGCTGAGGTAAGGAGTTCCATAACGTAGGGGCAGCACGACAGAAGGCTCTGGGACCAAAGTTTCTAGGTGGACTCTAGGTATGACTAGATTATTAAAACTTGTGGCTCTGAGATTGCTACGCAGCTGTAACATTTCTTTCATGTATCCAGGGCCCAGATTATGAAGTGATTAAATGTCAGTAGGTCAACATATACTTTTTAGAATGGGGAGACTAGTTGTGACTGAGCTCATAATTTATTGCACCCACCTGCACTTAAAGTTAATAATTCAGTTCCCCTTTGCATCCTGAAGCTCCTAAATTGGAGTGAGCGTGATGTAGACTACCAGGCTTCTGCACCATTACAGAACTATGGGAGGTGACATGACCTGAACCACCAGGCTCCTGGACAGTGTAAGACCTTGTCTGGTGGTTCGAGTTAAAAAGGAGAGCCTAGCAACAATCACAGGACTGAGGGCACCACTGTTCTAAAAAGGTGTTTAGGATTTTTTTTCATAACAGTATATGTAAAGTGTTGGAGAGGAGTGGGACTATTATATTTGGATACAGATAAAAATGAGGACAGCCGACATTGCTAATGAAGCGGAAAGTGAAGCATTCACATAGCAGGGCACAGGGCTGTGCTCATACCTGACTCTGAAGTTCCCCAGAGCTGCTCCATGCTCTGTACACACACTGCTGTTCAATCCAAAGTCAACTGTAGCAGGGAAAGATAGGGGGCAGTGCTGTGAGCTACAGGATACCTGCAGATATCCTGGTGTATCAACTTGTATTTCTCAGACTGCACCGACCGTAGTCTGAGGGTGGACTCTGGGCAACTGTAATCTCCCCCTCCCCAACCCCCCCACCCCCCCCCCCCCCCCCCCCCCACCATAATTTCACTTAATTGAGCCAGCAGCTACAGACGGATTGAGAGTAGCTGGGGTCCTCTTAAATTTTGTTTTGCAGCAAAATAGGTAGGGTTTTCCCACTGAGTTTTCTGATCATTACGGTAAACTTGTAGAGGCTGCAATGGAAAAAGAACTATGAACTTAGGGAATCACTGCGCAGGTATCTGTCAGTAAGGCTTTCCTATTATGCAGCCTTACTAACTCATTAGGCATCACAAATGGGGTGCCACTGATTCCTAGCAATTCCATGTAATCAGCAAGATGTGCAAATTCCCTCCCCCTTGCTCACATTATAGCTGTGTGGCCTTGGAATGGTGCAGATGCCTGAGGAAGAGCTCACCTGAGGCTCGGGGAATATGGCTGCTACTGGAGATAGGGAGGGAACATGGCAGGGCTTCCAAAGTAAGCAATCAAGGCAGCCAAACACTGGGGCTTGTTAGTTACTGCAGCCTGTGCCATGGAGGTGTCCTGGCTGTTTAGTATACAGCCCTGCTGCTACTTTAACATCAAGCAGTCCTCTGTAAGATTGGCTTAATTTGTCTTGCTGCAAGAACAACGTTCTTAAAACTGTGCCAGAATATGATGATTTATTTTTATTGTAATTGCTTGCACATATTTAGTTTTTATGCCAAAAAAAATGCAACAGAAAAATGTAGATTGTTTTAATGTGTTCTTCCTTTAATTAAACAGACAACAGAAGGATATATTGGATGTGCTTGGATCAGTATTATCTGTAAAAATATGTGGTACTTATCCGTTAGCCGGGCGCATCCTCTAGGTGGCGCTAATTACTATTCCCCCTCCAGGCCGACATGGATAGTAGGGAAAGATGTAACTCTAGTGGAGTTTTGTCGCCACCTAGAGGATGCGCCCGGCTAACGGATAAGTACCAAATATGCAGTACAGTGTTGCTTTTCAATTTATGGTTTGTAATGTATGAATACAATGCCTTGATTTTCCTCTGCACACAATGAATGAAACTTTGATGCCTCTGTGAGTGCAAATTCAAAGTTTAAAAAAAAAAAAGTATATTTTGCAAGTATTCATATTGAATAAATTTTGAAGGACATTTTCTAAATAGTAGCATGCTTTCTTATTGTCTTTTTGTGTCGTGATTTATTTCTTTATGAATCCATTAACCACTTGCCGACCGCCCACTACCTATGGGCGGCGGCAAAGTGGCATGCCCAGGACCACGTAGCGCCGATGGGCGTCGGGTCCTGGGACTCTTCCTGGCCGGGGATCGCGTGCAGTGATGCGCGCGCATCCGCCGGCAATAGGCTCCGCCCACCCGCGACGTCAACCCGCCGGCCGTTCGGAAGCGCCGGCAGGTTGTTAACCCCTCGATCGCCGCGTTACAAGCGTATAATACGTATTATACAGGCTGCCTCCTCCCCTGGTGGTCCCAGTGATCGAGGGACCACCAAGGCAGTCTGCACCCAAACACACTGATCTGCTCCCCCTGCCCACTGATCGCCCACAGCACCTATCAGACAAACCCCCCCCCCCGCCCACCCCCTCAGATTCCTGTTTGCATCCGATCACCCATCAATCACTATCTGTCAACGCTATTTTTTTAGATCCCCCCCCCCCCCTGTGTACTGTATACATCTATCCTTCTCTATAATCACCTGTCAATCACCCATCATTCACCCCCTGTCACTTCTACCCATCAGATCAGACCCTAACCTGCCCCTTGCGGGCATCTGATCACCCACCCACACCCTCAGATCGCCCGCAGACCCGCCGTCAGATCACCTCCCAAGTGCATTGTTTACATCTGTTCTCTCCTCTAAACACCCACTAATCACCCATCAATAACCCCTTCACCACCTGTCACTACTACCCATCAGATCAGACCCTAATCTGCCCCTTGCAGACAATTGTGTGTAAAAAAAAAAAATCAAAAAATTGTCATTTACAGAGATATTTCTCCCACCCAGCATGGGTATATGTAAAAATACACCGCAAAACACATTATACTACTTCTGAGTACGGCGATACCACATATGTGGCACTTTTTTTGCACCCTAACTGCGCTAAGGGGCCCAAAGTCCAATGAGTACCTTTAGGATTTCACAGGTCATTTTGAGACATTTGGTTTCAAGACTACTCCTCACGGTTCAGGGCCCCTAAAATGCCAGGGCAGTATAGAAACACCACAAATGACCCCATTATAGAAAGAAGACACCCCAAGGTATTCCGTTAGGAGTATGGTGAGTTCATAGATTTTATTTTTTTGTCACAATAAAATCTTCTATGAACTCACCATACTCCTAACTGAATACCTTGGGGGTGTCTTCTTTCTATAATGGGGTCATTTGTGGTGTTCCTATACTGCCCTGGCATTAGGGGCCCTATAACCGTGAGGAGTAGTCTTGAAACCAAATGTCTTAACATGACCTGTGAAATCCTTAAAGGATACCACAACTGAAATGTGACATAATGAGATAGACATGTTTATGTACAGTGCCTAGCACACAAATAACTGCTGTGTTCCTTTTTTTTCTTTCTCTCTCTCTGAAAGTGTTAAATATCAGGTATGTAAGTGGCTGACTCAGTCTTGACACAGACAGGAAGTGACTACAGTGTGACCCTCACTGATAAGAAATTCCTCTTTTTATCTCTTTCTTGCTCTCAGAAGCCACTTTCTGCTAGGAAAGTATTTTATAGGTGGAATTTCTTATCAGGGAGGGTCACACTGTAGTCACTTCCTGTCTGAGTCAGGACTGAGTCAGCCACTTACATACCTGATATTTAACTCTTTCAGGCACAGAAAGAAAAAAATGAACACAGCATAGGTATTTGTGTGCTATGCACTGTACATACACATGTCTATCTCAACATGTCACATGTCAGTTGTGGTATCCTTTAAGGTACTCATTGGACTTTGGGCCCCTTAACGCAGTTAGGGTGCAAAAAAAGTGCCACACATGTGGTATCACTGTACTCGGGAGAAGTAGTATAATGTGTTTTGCGGTGTATTTTTACATATACCCATGCTGGGTGGGAGAAATATCTCTGTAAATGGACAATTGTGTGTGTGTGTGTAAAAAAAAAAAAAAAAATCTAATTTACAGAGATTTCTCCCACCCAGCATGGGTATGTCTAAAAATGCACCCCAAAACACATACTATTTCTCCTGAGTACGGCGATGCCACATGTGACTTTTTTTTGCAGCCTAGGTGCGCTAAGGGGCCCAAAGTCCTATGAGCACCTTTAGGCTTTACAGGGGTGCTTACAATTTAGCACCCCCCAAAATACCAGGACAGTAAACACCCCACAAATGACCCCATTTTGGAAAGTAGACACCCCAAAGTATTCAGAGAGGGGCATGGTGAGTCCGTGGCAGATTTCATTTTTTTTGTCACAAGTTAGCAGAAATAAAAAAAAAATATTTTTTTTTTTCACAAAGTGTCATTTTCCGCTAACTTGTGACAAAAAATAAAAACTTCTATGAACTCACCATGCCTCTTAGTGAATACTTTGGGATGTCTTCTTTCCAAATGGGGTCATTTGGGGGGTATTTATACTACCCTGGAATTCTAGCACCTCATGAAACCTGACAGGTGCTCAGAAAAGTCAGAGATGCTTCAAAATTGGAAAATTCACTTTTTGCACCATAGTTTGTAAACGCTATAACTTTTACCCAAACCAATAAATATACACTTATTGGATTTTTTTTTTTAATCAAAGACATGTAGCACAATAAATTTGGACAAAAGTGTATATAGAAATTTTACTTTATTTGAAAAATGTCAGCACAGAAAGTTAAAAAAAATCCATTTTTTAAAAAAAAAATTCATGTCTTTTTTGATGAATATAATAAAAACTAAAAATCACAGCACCAATCAAATAGCACCAAAAGAAAGCTGTATTAGGGACAAGAAAAGGAGGTAAAATTTATTTAGATGGTAGGTTGTATGCACGAGCAATAAACCGTTAAAGCTGCAGTGGTCAGAATGGAAAAAAGTGTCTGGTCCTTAAAGGGATACTTAAGTGAAAACAAAAAAAAAAATGATCTTTACTCACCCGGGGCATCCCTCAGCCCCCTGAAGCTGTATGGTGCCCTCGCAGCCCAGCTCCGATCGTCCTGTCCCCGCCGGCGGCTACTTCCGGGTTTGGCGACAGCCGCCGACAGGCTGGGAACGCGGGTGATTCTCCGCGTTCCCAGCCGCTATATCACCCTCTATGCTGCTATGCATAGAGGGTGATATAGCGGCTGGGAACGCGGAGAATCACCCGCGTTCCCAGCCTGTCGGCGGCTGTCTCTGAACCCGGAAGTAGCCGCCGGTGGAGACAGGACAATCGGAGCGGGGCTGTGAGGGCACCATACAGCTTCAGGGGGCTGAGGGATGCCCCGGTGAGTAAAGATCATTTTTGTTTTTTCACTTAAAGTGAACCTTAAGCCAGAAAAAAAGTTTTACTCACCTGGGGCTTCTACCAGCCCCCTGCAGCAGTCCTGTGTCCTCGCAGTCACTCACTAATCCTCTGGTCCAGCTGCCAGCTAGTTTCGATTTTGCCGGCAGGACTGGCCACGCGTAGCTTTTTCCGCATTGCCGTCTGTAATTAGCGCTATTGCGGGCCGCAACGCGGACAAAAATACCTGTTGCCGCATATCTATGCGTGCGTAATGCGGCAACGCATATTTTTGTACACGTTGCGGCCCGCAATAGCGCTAATTACAGTCGGGAATGTGGAAAAAGCTACGCGTGGCCAGTCCTGACGGGCCTGTCGGCAAAAACGAAACTAGCTGGCAGCGGGGGACCAGAGGATTAGTGAGTGGCTGCGAGGGCACAGGACTGCTGCAGGGGGCTGGTAGAAGCCCCAGGTGAGTAAAACTCTTTTTTTTCCTGGCTTAAGTGTCTCTTTAAGTATTCCTTTAAAGCAGAGGTCTCAAACTCGCGGCCTGCGGGCCATTTGCGGCCCTCGATACAATATTTTGTGGCCCTCGCCGGCAGAAGCTTCCTTATAGTTCGCTTCAGTGCTCCCAAGTAATCCGCTGCATCCCCGCCGCTAAACGAGGGCTACAGAGCCCCCAAATCGCCCGGGGGGAAATCTACCGGCATTACCTGGGAGGGGCAGAGCTTTCAGCTTCAGCTCTGCCCCTCCTGACGTCAATCGCCACCTCTCCCCACCCCTCTCAGTGAAGGAAGAGTGAGAGGGGTGGGCAGAGGTGGCGATGCGCCGCGATTGTGAAATTCCTTATGCGGCCCAGCCTCATCCTAAATTTTGCCTCCTGCGGCCCCCAGGTAAATTGAGTTTGAGACCCCTGCTTTAAAGAGACCTGAAGCGAGTAAAAAACTCGCTTCTTCTCTTATATTCAGCAGGGGCATGTGTGCCCCTGCTAAACCGCCGCACAACGGGGGTCCCTTACCCCCAATTCCCCCCCTGCAAAATCAATGACCAAATTGGTCGTAGATTTTGCTGCTCCTAGAGGCAGGGCTAACAGCTGCAGCCCTGCCTCACAGCGCGTCTATCAGCGGCACATTGCCGCCTCTCCCCCGCCCCTCTCAGTGAAGGAAGACAGAGGGGCGGGGGAGAGGCGGAGATACGTGCTGACAGACGCGCGTGAGGCAGGGCTATAGCCGTTAGACATGCCTCAATGCGGAAGAGATCACCGGCGAGGACGGAGGGGATTTGGGGGGTAAGGGACCCCCGTTGTGCGGCGCGGCAGTTTAGCAGGGGCACACATGCCCCTGCTGAATATAAGAGAAGAAGCGAGTTTTATACTCGCTTCAGATTCTCTTTAAGGGGTTTTATGACTGCAATCCTTAAAGCGGACCCAAACCAAACATTTTTTAAATTAAAAATATTTAGTTGCACCACTCAAAAATAAATAAACACTCCTTCAAACCTATGAGCATTTCAGTGCATGCTTTTCGCCCTTCTCTTTTCATAGCTAGGGTTGTACTGGGGGCAGCCATTAGCAATTCCTCCATTGCCAGACACCATCGACTCCACCAGTTTGCCGGAAAAATCCCGGCAATTTGAAAGGAAGGGAGGGGTTCCTCCAATAAATGTAAAATATTTTATATTTGTCATCATGCAGCTGAAAAAAGGCTGCTATTATTATAATTTAGAAAATAGATGTTATTTCTGAAATCTTGTATTTTTAATTTGGGTCCACTTTAAAGAGGAACTGAACCAAAAAAAAAGTCACTAGATTGAGCCTCCTCATCCCTTTGAAATGAATGATTAGACACAAAACACTTGTGAAGGGCAATAAAAAACTAGATATATTTGTGCAATACAACTATGTATAAAAGAGAATGGCAGGCTCCATCTTGCAACTCTCTCCCTCCATTTTGCAGATCTCACTCCATGGGAGGTGCAGAGTCTGATTCTGTGGGCGGTGTTACAGTTGGAGTTAGGCATGCCCATTCACGCCCACAGAATGAGATTTGCAGCCCAGTGTCATGAGGTCATCATCAGTCTCCCTGTTACAGGAAAGTGACAGCTGTGGCTTCTGCTGCTGCCCTGCACTGTACTGGCACATGCCTTGATAAAGTATTATTATTTTTTCTCTAACTATGCCTCCTGCAGTGTGAGATCGTCTGCTTGTCATCCTGTAGCTCTCCCCATTCATTTTGTGCCAGATCCCATATCATGTCCTGTAGTCATGCAGCTCTCCCCTTTCGTATCCTGTATGGCAGAGGTAGGGGGGTAACACTGCAGAGGGAATCCGCTCTTATGTCAAACACCCCCACCCCCCTTCTCCTCCTTGTAGGTATTACGCAGGGGGAATCCCCTCTTACATCATCCAGCCGCCCTTGTCCTCCCCTGTAGGTAGCTTGACAGAGGCCTGGTGCACACCAAAAACCGCTAGCAGATCTGCAAAATGCTAGCAGATTTTAAAACGCTTTTTCTTCTTTTTCTGTAGCGTTTCAGCTAGCATTTTGCGGTTTTGTGAAGCGTTTTTGGTATAGTAGATTTCATGTATTGTTACAGTAAAGCTGTTACTGAACAGCTACTGTAACAAAAAACGCCTGGCAAACCACTCTGAAGTGCCGTTTTTTAGAGCGGTTTGCGGTTTTCCTATACTTAACATTGAGGCAGAATGGCATCCGCAATCCAAAATCTGCAGCAGCCCGGGAGTATGCGTTTCTGCAAAACGCCTCCCGCTCTGGTGTGCACCAGCCCATTAAAATACATTACCCTAGCGGATCCGCACCCGCAAGCGGATCGCAAACCGCAGCAGAACCGCTCTGGTGTGCACTAGGCCAGAGGGAATCCCCCAATTATGTCACCACCCGTGATTACTTATGATTCAGGTCGGTGATCATCCCAGCTCTCATACACACTAAGGGCTTGATTCACAAAAGAGTGCTAACTGTTAGCATGGCCGTTTTTGCGCAAAACGATAACGTTTTTGCGTGCAAATGTGAATTTTTGCGCAAAAACTATATCGAAAAAAATTTGTTTGCACGCAAAAACGTTATTGTTTCATGCGAAAATTCGCGATCGTGCGCAATGCGAAAATTCGTGTGAAAACGGCCATGCTAACAGTTAGCACTCTTTTGTGAATCAAGCACTAAGAGAGGTTTGGCACTTCACAGTGTAAAAAAGACTGAACAGGTTTTTCCCAAAAATCAAATATATGCTTCACTGTTAATGCTTCACTCTTTATAAAACTGACCAAATGTCCACTAAAAAAGATATGACAGGCACGCATATGCTTCACTGATATTACTTCACTCTTGTTAATTTCAGGATTTTTTTTTTTTTTTTTTTTTTGCCAAAAAGCAACCCACAATCTCCCCCTCTCGCTATCAGTTCACATACACACTAATAGAGGTTTGGCGCTACACAGTGTAAAAAGGACTGTTATATTTTTTTTATTGGATATTTGTTTAGTTTTATATAGAGTGAAGCATTAACAGTGAAGCATATATATGTATTCATGTTTTTTCTGGGAAAAACGTGTTCAGTCCTTTTTACACTGTGAAGCACTTCACTGATATTACTTTACTCTTGCTAATTTCAGGAAAAACCTTTTTTTTTGCCAAAAAGCAACCCTTTTAGATACACATTGGGTTTGATTCACAAAGCCGTGCTGACTGTTTAGCACGGGCGTGCTAAACCGTTAGCACGTGAAGTGCCGCTCGTGGACTTTTGCGTGCGCAAAGTGCTGCGATCGTGCGATCACAGACATTTGCTTGCTCATAAAATCGCTCATAAAATCGCACTCACAAATTGCTAGCGATTGCTATTGTGATTTTGGCGGACACTAGTCCAGAAAGGAGATACAGGGAGAAATTGAGAATAGCCTGAGATGGAGCAGAGATCTTATCTGTATTGCATACCCACATAACACAGAGGCTACTTGCCTGTAATGTGACTCCTGTCCCTGCCAGTCTCATACAGGTCTCATATAGGTCAGAAAGTAGCCCTCCTGGAGTCTAGGGACTGTCAAAAACTTTTCAATTTGTTTAACACCTTATCCAAACATACAGTCATTATAACAATGGGGAGAGACCAGACAGATTTTTGCCTATGGACCCTCCATGCACAGCTCTGCATCATGCTGCCCTCTAATTGCACTTTTATCAGCTAGCGAAGTGTTTCCCATTGCCTTACAACAAAGTTAAGTTTCTACAGTCCATAAGCTGGCTGTCAGGATTCTCTTTTCATGGGCGCCTCCTGATGACTCACTGTATTCAACAAACAAAGCTGCAGGGGATTTGCATAAGCAGGAGAAAGTCTCCCATTGATCTCTGGGAGCCTTGCTGCTGCAGAGTAAGTCACAGAGGGTGTGGCTTATCAATATAATTGTATATCATAGTTTATTCACATATTTTTGTACATATATTGTACTGTTTTTGCCTACAATTTTTAACATGGATTGCAATGCTCTGTTCAGTGGCGTAGCTAAGGAGCTGTGGGCCCCGATGCAAGTTTTACATGGGGCCCCCAAAGCACTCTTTACATGACAATTGATACGGCGCACCAAAACCTGCCAATGGCAACTACAGTGTCAGACATGCACGTGCAGAGGGGGGTGCTCGAGGTGCTCCAGCACCCCCCCCCCTTCTGAAAGTCAGTGTCATGGGCCCTTTTTCCCCCGACCTCCTCTAGTGCACTGTGTAAAATGGCCCTAAGTGCCTGCTTGCTCACCTGCGGACATCCGCCGCTGATAAGTGGCGGTTCTGATCATTACGGTAAACTTGTAGAGGCTGCAATGGAAAAAGAACTATGAACTTAGGGAATCACTGCGCAGGTATCTGTCAGTAAGGCTTTCCTATTATGCAGCCTTACTAACTCATTAGGCATCACAAATGGGGTGCCACTGATTCCTAGCAATTCCATGTAATCAGCAAGATGTGCAAATTCCCTCCCCCTTGCTCACATTATAGCTGTGTGGCCTTGGAATGGTGCAGATGCCTGAGGAAGAGCTCACCTGAGGCTCGGGGAATATGGCTGCTACTGGAGATAGGGAGGGAACATGGCAGGGCTTCCAAAGTAAGCAATCAAGGCAGCCAAACACTGGGGCTTGTTAGTTACTGCAGCCTGTGCCATGGAGGTGTCCTGGCTGTTTAGTATACAGCCCTGCTGCTACTTTAACATCAAGCAGTCCTCTGTAAGATTGGCTTAATTTGTCTTGCTGCAAGAACAACGTTCTTAAAACTGTGCCAGAATATGATGATTTATTTTTATTGTAATTGCTTGCACATATTTAGTTTTTATGCCAAAAAAAATGCAACAGAAAAATGTAGATTGTTTTAATGTGTTCTTCCTTTAATTAAACAGACAACAGAAGGATATATTGGATGTGCTTGGATCAGTATTATCTGTAAAAATATGTGGTACTTATCCGTTAGCCGGGCGCATCCTCTAGGTGGCGCTAATTACTATTCCCCCTCCAGGCCGACATGGATAGTAGGGAAAGATGTAACTCTGGTGGAGTTTTGTCGCCACCTAGAGGATGCGCCCGGCTAACGGATAAGTACCAAATATGCAGTACAGTGTTGCTTTTCAATTTATGGTTTGTAATGTATGAATACAATGCCTTGATTTTCCTCTGCACACAATGAATGAAACTTTGATGCCTCTGTGAGTGCAAATTCAAAGTTTAAAAAAAAAAAAAGTATATTTTGCAAGTATTCATATTGAATAAATTTTGAAGGACATTTTCTAAATAGTAGCATGCTTTCTTATTGTCTTTTTGTGTCGTGATTTATTTCTTTATGAATCCATTAACCACTTGCCGACCGCCCACTACCTATGGGCGGCGGCAAAGTGGCATGCCCAGGACCACGTAGCGCCGATGGGCGTCGGGTCCTGGGACTCTTCCTGGCCGGGGATCGCGTGCAGTGATGCGCGCGCATCCGCCGGCAATAGGCTCCGCCCACCCGCGACGTCAACCCGCCGGCCGTTCGGAAGCGCCGGCAGGTTGTTAACCCCTCGATCGCCGCGTTACAAGCGTATAATACGTATTATACAGGCTGCCTCCTCCCCTGGTGGTCCCAGTGATCGAGGGACCACCAAGGCAGTCTGCACCCAAACACACTGATCTGCTCCCCCTGCCCACTGATCGCCCACAGCACCTATCAGACAAACCCCCCCCCCCCGCCCACCCCCTCAGATTCCTGTTTGCATCCGATCACCCATCAATCACTATCTGTCAACGCTATTTTTTTAGATCCCCCCCCCCCCTGTGTACTGTATACATCTATCCTTCTCTATAATCACCTGTCAATCACCCATCATTCACCCCCTGTCACTTCTACCCATCAGATCAGACCCTAACCTGCCCCTTGCGGGCATCTGATCACCCACCCACACCCTCAGATCGCCCGCAGACCCGCCGTCAGATCACCTCCCAAGTGCATTGTTTACATCTGTTCTCTCCTCTAAACACCCACTAATCACCCATCAATAACCCCTTCACCACCTGTCACTACTACCCATCAGATCAGACCCTAATCTGCCCCTTGCAGACAATTGTGTGTAAAAAAAAAAAATCAAAAAATTGTCATTTACAGAGATATTTCTCCCACCCAGCATGGGTATATGTAAAAATACACCGCAAAACACATTATACTACTTCTGAGTACGGCGATACCACATATGTGGCACTTTTTTTGCACCCTAACTGCGCTAAGGGGCCCAAAGTCCAATGAGTACCTTTAGGATTTCACAGGTCATTTTGAGACATTTGGTTTCAAGACTACTCCTCACGGTTCAGGGCCCCTAAAATGCCAGGGCAGTATAGAAACACCACAAATGACCCCATTATAGAAAGAAGACACCCCAAGGTATTCCGTTAGGAGTATGGTGAGTTCATAGATTTTATTTTTTTGTCACAATAAAATCTTCTATGAACTCACCATACTCCTAACTGAATACCTTGGGGGTGTCTTCTTTCTATAATGGGGTCATTTGTGGTGTTCCTATACTGCCCTGGCATTAGGGGCCCTATAACCGTGAGGAGTAGTCTTGAAACCAAATGTCTTAACATGACCTGTGAAATCCTTAAAGGATACCACAACTGAAATGTGACATAATGAGATAGACATGTTTATGTACAGTGCCTAGCACACAAATAACTGCTGTGTTCCTTTTTTTTCTTTCTCTCTCTCTGAAAGTGTTAAATATCAGGTATGTAAGTGGCTGACTCAGTCTTGACACAGACAGGAAGTGACTACAGTGTGACCCTCACTGATAAGAAATTCCTCTTTTTATCTCTTTCTTGCTCTCAGAAGCCACTTTCTGCTAGGAAAGTATTTTATAGGTGGAATTTCTTATCAGGGAGGGTCACACTGTAGTCACTTCCTGTCTGAGTCAGGACTGAGTCAGCCACTTACATACCTGATATTTAACTCTTTCAGGCACAGAAAGAAAAAAATGAACACAGCATAGGTATTTGTGTGCTATGCACTGTACATACACATGTCTATCTCAACATGTCACATGTCAGTTGTGGTATCCTTTAAGGTACTCATTGGACTTTGGGCCCCTTAACGCAGTTAGGGTGCAAAAAAAGTGCCACACATGTGGTATCACTGTACTCGGGAGAAGTAGTATAATGTGTTTTGCGGTGTATTTTTACATATACCCATGCTGGGTGGGAGAAATATCTCTGTAAATGGACAATTGTGTGTGTGTGTGTAAAAAAAAAAAAAAAATCTAATTTACAGAGATTTCTCCCACCCAGCATGGGTATGTCTAAAAATGCACCCCAAAACACATACTATTTCTCCTGAGTACGGCGATGCCACATGTGACTTTTTTTTGCAGCCTAGGTGCGCTAAGGGGCCCAAAGTCCTATGAGCACCTTTAGGCTTTACAGGGGTGCTTACAATTTAGCACCCCCCAAAATACCAGGACAGTAAACACCCCACAAATGACCCCATTTTGGAAAGTAGACACCCCAAAGTATTCAGAGAGGGGCATGGTGAGTCCGTGGCAGATTTCATTTTTTTTGTCACAAGTTAGCAGAAATAAAAAAAAATTTTTTTTTTTTTTCACAAAGTGTCATTTTCCGCTAACTTGTGACAAAAAATAAAAACTTCTATGAACTCACCATGCCTCTTAGTGAATACTTTGGGATGTCTTCTTTCCAAATGGGGTCATTTGGGGGGTATTTATACTACCCTGGAATTCTAGCACCTCATGAAACCTGACAGGTGCTCAGAAAAGTCAGAGATGCTTCAAAATTGGAAAATTCACTTTTTGCACCATAGTTTGTAAACGCTATAACTTTTACCCAAACCAATAAATATACACTTATTGGATTTTTTTTTTTAATCAAAGACATGTAGCACAATAAATTTGGACAAAAGTGTATATAGAAATTTTACTTTATTTGAAAAATGTCAGCACAGAAAGTTAAAAAAAAATCCATTTTTTAAAAAAAAAATTCATGTCTTTTTTGATGAATATAATAAAAACTAAAAATCACAGCACCAATCAAATAGCACCAAAAGAAAGCTGTATTAGGGACAAGAAAAGGAGGTAAAATTTATTTAGATGGTAGGTTGTATGCACGAGCAATAAACCGTTAAAGCTGCAGTGGTCAGAATGGAAAAAAGTGTCTGGTCCTTAAAGGGATACTTAAGTGAAAACAAAAAAAAAAATGATCTTTACTCACCCGGGGCATCCCTCAGCCCCCTGAAGCTGTATGGTGCCCTCGCAGCCCAGCTCCGATCGTCCTGTCCCCGCCGGCGGCTACTTCCGGGTTTGGCGACAGCCGCCGACAGGCTGGGAACGCGGGTGATTCTCCGCGTTCCCAGCCGCTATATCACCCTCTATGCTGCTATGCATAGAGGGTGATATAGCGGCTGGGAACGCGGAGAATCACCCGCGTTCCCAGCCTGTCGGCGGCTGTCTCTGAACCCGGAAGTAGCCGCCGGTGGAGACAGGACAATCGGAGCGGGGCTGTGAGGGCACCATACAGCTTCAGGGGGCTGAGGGATGCCCCGGTGAGTAAAGATCATTTTTGTTTTTTCACTTAAAGTGAACCTTAAGCCAGAAAAAAAGTTTTACTCACCTGGGGCTTCTACCAGCCCCCTGCAGCAGTCCTGTGTCCTCGCAGTCACTCACTAATCCTCTGGTCCAGCTGCCAGCTAGTTTCGATTTTGCCGGCAGGACTGGCCACGCGTAGCTTTTTCCGCATTGCCGTCTGTAATTAGCGCTATTGCGGGCCGCAACGCGGACAAAAATACCTGTTGCCGCATATCTATGCGTGCGTAATGCGGCAACGCATATTTTTGTACACGTTGCGGCCCGCAATAGCGCTAATTACAGTCGGGAATGTGGAAAAAGCTACGCGTGGCCAGTCCTGACGGGCCTGTCGGCAAAAACGAAACTAGCTGGCAGCGGGGGACCAGAGGATTAGTGAGTGGCTGCGAGGGCACAGGACTGCTGCAGGGGGCTGGTAGAAGCCCCAGGTGAGTAAAACTCTTTTTTTTCCTGGCTTAAGTGTCTCTTTAAGTATTCCTTTAAAGCAGAGGTCTCAAACTCGCGGCCTGCGGGCCATTTGCGGCCCTCGATACAATATTTTGTGGCCCTCGCCGGCAGAAGCTTCCTTATAGTTCGCTTCAGTGCTCCCAAGTAATCCGCTGCATCCCCGCCGCTAAACGAGGGCTACAGAGCCCCCAAATCGCCCGGGGGGAAATCTACCGGCATTACCTGGGAGGGGCAGAGCTTTCAGCTTCAGCTCTGCCCCTCCTGACGTCAATCGCCACCTCTCCCCACCCCTCTCAGTGAAGGAAGAGTGAGAGGGGTGGGCAGAGGTGGCGATGCGCCGCGATTGTGAAATTCCTTATGCGGCCCAGCCTCATCCTAAATTTTGCCTCCTGCGGCCCCCAGGTAAATTGAGTTTGAGACCCCTGCTTTAAAGAGACCTGAAGCGAGTAAAAAACTCGCTTCTTCTCTTATATTCAGCAGGGGCATGTGTGCCCCTGCTAAACCGCCGCACAACGGGGGTCCCTTACCCCCAATTCCCCCCCTGCAAAATCAATGACCAAATTGGTCGTAGATTTTGCTGCTCCTAGAGGCAGGGCTAACAGCTGCAGCCCTGCCTCACAGCGCGTCTATCAGCGGCACATTGCCGCCTCTCCCCCGCCCCTCTCAGTGAAGGAAGACAGAGGGGCGGGGGAGAGGCGGAGATACGTGCTGACAGACGCGCGTGAGGCAGGGCTATAGCCGTTAGACATGCCTCAATGCGGAAGAGATCACCGGCGAGGACGGAGGGGATTTGGGGGGTAAGGGACCCCCGTTGTGCGGCGCGGCAGTTTAGCAGGGGCACACATGCCCCTGCTGAATATAAGAGAAGAAGCGAGTTTTATACTCGCTTCAGATTCTCTTTAAGGGGTTTTATGACTGCAATCCTTAAAGCGGACCCAAACCAAACATTTTTTAAATTAAAAATATTTAGTTGCACCACTCAAAAATAAATAAACACTCCTTCAAACCTATGAGCATTTCAGTGCATGCTTTTCGCCCTTCTCTTTTCATAGCTAGGGTTGTACTGGGGGCAGCCATTAGCAATTCCTCCATTGCCAGACACCATCGACTCCACCAGTTTGCCGGAAAAATCCCGGCAATTTGAAAGGAAGGGAGGGGTTCCTCCAATAAATGTAAAATATTTTATATTTGTCATCATGCAGCTGAAAAAAGGCTGCTATTATTATAATTTAGAAAATAGATGTTATTTCTGAAATCTTGTATTTTTAATTTGGGTCCACTTTAAAGAGGAACTGAACCAAAAAAAAAGTCACTAGATTGAGCCTCCTCATCCCTTTGAAATGAATGATTAGACACAAAACACTTGTGAAGGGCAATAAAAAACTAGATATATTTGTGCAATACAACTATGTATAAAAGAGAATGGCAGGCTCCATCTTGCAACTCTCTCCCTCCATTTTGCAGATCTCACTCCATGGGAGGTGCAGAGTCTGATTCTGTGGGCGGTGTTACAGTTGGAGTTAGGCATGCCCATTCACGCCCACAGAATGAGATTTGCAGCCCAGTGTCATGAGGTCATCATCAGTCTCCCTGTTACAGGAAAGTGACAGCTGTGGCTTCTGCTGCTGCCCTGCACTGTACTGGCACATGCCTTGATAAAGTATTATTATTTTTTCTCTAACTATGCCTCCTGCAGTGTGAGATCGTCTGCTTGTCATCCTGTAGCTCTCCCCATTCATTTTGTGCCAGATCCCATATCATGTCCTGTAGTCATGCAGCTCTCCCCTTTCGTATCCTGTATGGCAGAGGTAGGGGGGTAACACTGCAGAGGGAATCCGCTCTTATGTCAAACACCCCCACCCCCCTTCTCCTCCTTGTAGGTATTACGCAGGGGGAATCCCCTCTTACATCATCCAGCCGCCCTTGTCCTCCCCTGTAGGTAGCTTGACAGAGGCCTGGTGCACACCAAAAACCGCTAGCAGATCTGCAAAATGCTAGCAGATTTTAAAACGCTTTTTCTTCTTTTTCTGTAGCGTTTCAGCTAGCATTTTGCGGTTTTGTGAAGCGTTTTTGGTATAGTAGATTTCATGTATTGTTACAGTAAAGCTGTTACTGAACAGCTACTGTAACAAAAAACGCCTGGCAAACCACTCTGAAGTGCCGTTTTTTAGAGCGGTTTGCGGTTTTCCTATACTTAACATTGAGGCAGAATGGCATCCGCAATCCAAAATCTGCAGCAGCCCGGGAGTATGCGTTTCTGCAAAACGCCTCCCGCTCTGGTGTGCACCAGCCCATTAAAATACATTACCCTAGCGGATCCGCACCCGCAAGCGGATCGCAAACCGCAGCAGAACCGCTCTGGTGTGCACTAGGCCAGAGGGAATCCCCCAATTATGTCACCACCCGTGATTACTTATGATTCAGGTCGGTGATCATCCCAGCTCTCATACACACTAAGGGCTTGATTCACAAAAGAGTGCTAACTGTTAGCATGGCCGTTTTTGCGCAAAACGATAACGTTTTTGCGTGCAAATGTGAATTTTTGCGCAAAAACTATATCGAAAAAAATTTGTTTGCACGCAAAAACGTTATTGTTTCATGCGAAAATTCGCGATCGTGCGCAATGCGAAAATTCGTGTGAAAACGGCCATGCTAACAGTTAGCACTCTTTTGTGAATCAAGCACTAAGAGAGGTTTGGCACTTCACAGTGTAAAAAAGACTGAACAGGTTTTTCCCAAAAATCAAATATATGCTTCACTGTTAATGCTTCACTCTTTATAAAACTGACCAAATGTCCACTAAAAAAGATATGACAGGCACGCATATGCTTCACTGATATTACTTCACTCTTGTTAATTTCAGGATTTTTTTTTTTTTTTTTTTTTTGCCAAAAAGCAACCCACAATCTCCCCCTCTCGCTATCAGTTCACATACACACTAATAGAGGTTTGGCGCTACACAGTGTAAAAAGGACTGTTATATTTTTTTTATTGGATATTTGTTTAGTTTTATATAGAGTGAAGCATTAACAGTGAAGCATATATATGTATTCATGTTTTTTCTGGGAAAAACGTGTTCAGTCCTTTTTACACTGTGAAGCACTTCACTGATATTACTTTACTCTTGCTAATTTCAGGAAAAACCTTTTTTTTTGCCAAAAAGCAACCCTTTTAGATACACATTGGGTTTGATTCACAAAGCCGTGCTGACTGTTTAGCACGGGCGTGCTAAACCGTTAGCACGTGAAGTGCCGCTCGTGGACTTTTGCGTGCGCAAAGTGCTGCGATCGTGCGATCACAGACATTTGCTTGCGATAACGTGGACTTTTGCGCGCGCTAAAGTCTGCATTATCGCGCGCAAATGTGCACGATCGCGGCACTTCACGTGCTAACTACTTAGCACGCCCGTGCTAAACAGTTAGCACGGCTTTGTGAATCAAGCCCAATGTCCCCCTCTCCTTATCAGTTCACATACACACTAAGAGAGGTTTGGTGCTTCACAGTGTAAGAAGGACTGTTATATGTTTTTAGTGGACATTTGTTTAGTTTTATATAGAGTGAAGCATATCGATGTATTCATGTTTTTTCAGGGAAAAACTTGTTCAGTCCTTTTTACACTGAAGCACTATAAGCGCTTTTATGAGCACTTTTTAGCCAGACTTGCATTAAAATCGCGATCGTGGTAAAATCGCTCAGTAAAAAGCGCTTATAGTGTGTCTGAGCCCTTATGCAGAGAAGGGGAGAAATGGTGAGGAGAGAAAAGCTGAAAGAGAAGGAAAAAGATAGTTAAGTGACAAGTCAATATGCTCTGTACAGCACTGCGAAAGATGGCGCTATATAAATCCTATATAATAATAGGCAACTGTCCCTGCGTACAGCAGGGACAGTTGTCTCTGTGTAGCTGGGGTCGTGTTTTTTGCTACTGCGCACGTGCGCAGCACGGACCCAGCCTCTCTCACACAGGAGGATGGGGCCAGGGAGCCGAGCGGACGGCGTGTGAGCGGGTGGACGGCCGGATGTGCGGCGGGTGAGCAGGCGGCCGTGTGAGCGGGCGACAGACGCGTGTGGCCGGCTAAGCGGGCGGCAAAAAACAGACCTAGAGCCCGTTTTTAAACCAAGAGTGCTTCTGAACATTTTTCAAATCAACAGTTATTTAAAAAGCGCTTGGCTAATGTTACCCTATGACTGTGTTCTCACAGCAGCGTAGTGATTTTTTTCAAAAACGCAAACACACTGCATGTAGCATTTTTTGGAGCGATTCATTCAAAAATCGCTCATAAAATCGCACTCACAAATTGCTAGCGATTGCTATTGTGATTTTGGCGGACACTAGTCCAGAAAGGAGATACAGGGAGAAATTGAGAATAGCCTGAGATGGAGCAGAGATCTTATCTGTATTGCATACCCACATAACACAGAGGCTACTTGCCTGTAATGTGACTCCTGTCCCTGCCAGTCTCATACAGGTCTCATATAGGTCAGAAAGTAGCCCTCCTGGAGTCTAGGGACTGTCAAAAACTTTTCAATTTGTTTAACACCTTATCCAAACATACAGTCATTATAACAATGGGGAGAGACCAGACAGATTTTTGCCTATGGACCCTCCATGCACAGCTCTGCATCATGCTGCCCTCTAATTGCACTTTTATCAGCTAGCGAAGTGTTTCCCATTGCCTTACAACAAAGTTAAGTTTCTACAGTCCATAAGCTGGCTGTCAGGATTCTCTTTTCATGGGCGCCTCCTGATGACTCACTGTATTCAACAAACAAAGCTGCAGGGGATTTGCATAAGCAGGAGAAAGTCTCCCATTGATCTCTGGGAGCCTTGCTGCTGCAGAGTAAGTCACAGAGGGTGTGGCTTATCAATATAATTGTATATCATAGTTTATTCACATATTTTTGTACATATATTGTACTGTTTTTGCCTACAATTTTTAACATGGATTGCAATGCTCTGTTCAGTGGCGTAGCTAAGGAGCTGTGGGCCCCGATGCAAGTTTTACATGGGGCCCCCAAAGCACTCTTTACATGACAATTGATACGGCGCACCAAAACCTGCCAATGGCAACTACAGTGTCAGACATGCACGTGCAGAGGGGGGTGCTCGAGGTGCTCCAGCACCCCCCCCCCCTTCTGAAAGTCAGTGTCATGGGCCCCTTTTCCCCCGACCTCCTCTAGTGCACTGTGTAAAATGGCCCTAAGTGCCTGCTTGCTCACCTGCGGACATCCGCCGCTGATAAGTGGCGGTTCTGCTGCTGCAGGTCAGGCCAGGGGCACACATAATAGGTGGTGGGGAAAGAGGCCCCCCCCGCATCAAAACTCTTGCAGCTTCGGTGCAGCGCGTCTCTATGGCAACCGCGCAATGCCAACTCGACGCAGGAGACGCGGCTGCCAGAGGGAGAAACTTGCCCAGTGTCGGCGCCGATGATGTGACGTCAGTAGGACTGGAGGGGAGAGCGCGAGGCGCATGGGAGCAGCAGAGCAGAGTCACTGACAGTGACAGACTGCGACGCTACTCAGGCCAACAGCGCGCCTTCTGAATGAGGAGAGAGCTGTCAGCTGAGAGAGACAGAGTTCCTTCTGTGTGGGCTGCCGCTGGAGCGGGCTGACTGTCACGGTGACTGGTGCGGTGGTGAGTTTTTTTTCATTGAAGCAAGGCCAGCAGAGCAGTGAGGGGTATGCAGCAGGACAGGAGGGAATCTATGGGCCCTGACTTAACTTGGTGTGGGTGGGACTCTGGGGGGGGGGGGGGGGGGGAGGGTGGGATATATGACGTGTGTGGGGAGTTCTCTTGACTTTAACTTCCCACTGTCTTGGCTGGTGGTGGGATTATTTTCGTGGGGGGGGGATTCCTGACTTTAACTTGCCGCTGGCCTGGTTAGTAGTGGGATTATTTTCGGGGGGAGGAGGTATATGATGTGTGTGTGGTGGGGGGTCCTGACTTTAACTTGCCGCTGGCCTGGATGGTAGTGGAATTATTTTCGGGGGGGGGGGGGGGGGGTTGGGGCGGCGCGAGATAGCGATATGGTGTGGGTGGGACCAGAGGCAGGAGGGGGCTCTGTCATTAGCTTAAACTTGGTGGTAGTGGTAGTGTGCTTTTTGTTTTTCAAGGGGGGGGGCCCTGATTTTAAAGTAAACCTGAGATAGGGGGATATAAGAAATGTATACATACCTGGGGCTTCCTCTAGCCCCCTCTGGCCTTATCTCTCCCTTGCCGCCATCCTCGTCTGCCTGCAGCTTTCGCACATTGCCCCAGAAAGTCCTCTGGTCCAGGGCATACTGCGCATGTGTGGCCTGGCCGCACGCTCCCATGGCCGGTAGTGTTCTGCACATGCAGTGCTACTGCGCAGGAGCAAAACGCTCCTGGCCACGGGAGCGTGCACAGCTAGCCCACCTGCACCGACTGGCCCTGACTGGATGACTTATCGGAGAGCTGGAGGAATCCCCAGGTATGTATATATTTTTATATTCCCCTGTCTCAGGTACACTTTAACTCAATGCTGACCTGGTTGACTAGTATTTTTTTTTTTTGGGGGGGGGGGGGGGGGGGCATGGGACTGGGGCCCCTGACCTTAACTTGATGCTGGCCTGGCTTGTAGTGTGATTTTTTTTTTTCTGTGTGTGTGGGGGGGGGGGGGGGAATAATGTGGGACTGGGAGAAGGCCCTGACTTTAAAGGACGCGTGAGATGGGTTGTATTTATGTTTACCTGGGGCTTCCTCTAGACTCATGAGGTGCATGGGCTTGCTCGCTGTCCTCTCCAGCAGCTCCGTTACTTTGTAATCTCCCCCAGTAATCTGGCCTGTCATGTGCTTCTGCGCATGTGCAGTTCGGCCGTGCATGCACCCCCTTTATGCTCCTGTAGCCGGGAGTGTTCTGCTCCTGCGCAGTAATACTGCGCCGGGCACAGGACGCTCCATAGCATGGCAGCATGGCCGTGGTGCGCACATGGCCAAGGACTGGCCAAATTGCCTAGGGGGACTACAAGAGAACGGAACTGCTGGAGAGGATGGCGAGGGAGCCCACAAACCTCATGGAGATGCCGGAAGCCCCAGGTAAGTATAAATATACCAATACTAAATAATAATAATGTAATAATTTTGTAGCCTATGTATTTATTTTTTAACTTGCCCTGCTTCTGTGAAAATGTAATGTGAATCTCCCACCCTCTTTTGTGACATGTGGCCTCACTCCCCCCTTAAAAAAACACACCGAGGTCAGCAACTCGTATTAAAGTATACCTGAGATGGGTTGATTATGACTTTTCACTTTTCAGATGGCCTTCCAATCTAATCCCTACTACAGTCATACACTCACCTAAATGATTATTAGCAACACCTGTTCAATTTCTCATTAATGCAATTATCTAATCAACCATTCACATGGGCACAGATACCACCTGGCTACCTATCCTGGGCACAGATACCACCTGGCTACCTATCCTGGGCACAGATACCCCCTGGCTACCTATCCTGGGCGCACATACCCCCTGGCTACCTATCCTGGGCGCACATACCCCCTGGCTACCTATCCTGGGCACAGATACCACCTGGCTACCTATCCTGGGCACAGATACCACCTGGCTACCTATCCTGGGCGCACATACCCCCTGGCTACCTATCCTGGGCACAGATACCACCTGGCTACCTATCCTGGGCACAGATACCACCTGGCTACCTATCCTGGGCGCACATACCCCCTGGCTACCTATCCTGGGCGCACATACCCCCAGGCTACCTATCCTGGGCACAGATACCACCTGGCTACCTATCCTGGGCGCACATACCACCTGGCTACCTATCCTGGGCACAGATACCCCCTGGCTACCTATCCTGGGCACAGATACCCCCTGGCTACCTATCCTGGGCACAGATACCCCCTGGCTACCTATCCTGGGCACAGATACCCCCTGGCTACCTATCCTGGGCGCACATACCCCCTGGCTACCTATCCTGGGCGCACATACCCCCAGGCTACCTATCCTGGGCACAGATACCACCTGGCTACCTATCCTGGGCGCACATACCCCCTGGCTACCTATCCTGGGCACAGATACCACCTGGCTACCTATCCTGGGCACAGATACCACCTGGCTACCTATCCTGGGCACAGATACCACCTGGCTACCTATCCTGGGCACAGATACCCCCTGGCTACCTATCCTGGGCGCACATACCCCCTGGCTACCTATCCTGGGCGCACATACCCCCTGGCTACCTATCCTGGGCACACATACCCCCTGGCTACCTATCCTGGGCGCAGATACCACCTGGCTACCTATCCTGGGCGCAGATACCACCTGGCTACCTATCCTGGGCGCAGATACCACCTGGCTACCTATCCTGGGCGCACATACCCCCTGGCTACCTATCCTGGGCGCACATACCCCCTGGCTACCTATCCTGGGCGCACATACCCCCTGGCTACCTATCCTGGGCGCACATACCCCCTGGCTACCTATCCTGGGCGCACATACCCCCTGGCTACCTATCCTGGGCGCGTATACCCCCTGGCTACCTATCCTGGGCACGTATACCCCCTGGCTATCTATCCTGGGCGCGTATACCCCCTGGCTACCTATCCTGGGCGCATATACCGCCTGGCTACCTATCCTGGGCGCATATACCCCCTGGCTACCTATCCTGGGGACATATATCCCTGGCTATATATTCTGGGGACACTGTCTGTTTGTCATTATGTGCATTTACTGGTGAAAATCTCTCTTATGTGCATTTGCTGGTGAAAAGCTGTCTTCTTATGTGCATTTGCTGGTGAAAAGCGGTCTCTTGTTATGTGCATTTGCTGGTGAAAAGCGGTCTCTTGTTATGTGCATTTGCTGGTGAAAAGCGGTCTCTTGTTATGTGCATTTGCTGGTGAAAAGCGGTCTCTTGTTATGTGCATTTGCTGGTGAAAAGCGGTCTCTTGTTATGTGCATTTGCTGGTGAAAAGCGGTCTCTTGTTATGTGCATTTGCTGGTGAAAAGCGGTCTCTTGTTATGTGCATTTGCTGGTGAAAAGCGGTCTCTTATGTGCATTTACATGGGGAAAAGCTGTCTCTTGTTATGTGCATTTACATGGGGAAAAGCTGTCTCTTATGTGCATTTAGTGGGGAAATTTTGTCAGTAAAAATAATCTTTTGTCAGTAAATTTTTAGGTATTTGTCAGTAAAAAAATAACGTGAAAGGTTGGCAACACTGGCAGGCTGCGCGGCGCAACGGGAAAGATACAGGCAGCCCACCTCACGCTTGGGCTTGGCGGGGGGAGGAGCCTACGACAGCGAGAGTAGGGTGGCCGCAGGCAGCCATAAATACGCAGTGTGTGACTGCGTCGCACACGCAGAGCCTCTCAGCCTGAGTCAGTCCAGAGACTAGCAGACTCGCAGGAAGCCAAAGCCAGCCAGGAGCAAGCCCATGGAAGAGGGGTAGGAATGGGGTATCACGTGCATGCGTGGAAGGTGTGGGTGTGATTAGGCAGGACATGGGTGTGGTTATGTGGTTGGGCGCGGTAAATTTAACCACTCCCATAGGCGCCAGAGAAAATCTTGCACCCAGGTGCCAGGCACCCCAGGCTCGCCCCTGACTACAAGAGAACGGAACTGCTGGAGAGGATGGCGAGGGAGCCCACAAACCTCATGGAGATGCCGGAAGCCCCAGGTAAGTATAAATATACCAATACTAAATAATAATAATGTAATAATTTTGTAGCCTATGTATTTATTTTTTAACTTGCCCTGCTTCTGTGAAAATGTAATGTGAATCTCCCACCCTCTTTTGTGACATGTGGCCTCACTCCCCCCTTAAAAAAACACACCGAGGTCAGCAACTCGTATTAAAGTATACCTGAGATGGGTTGATTATGACTTTTCACTTTTCAGATGGCCTTCCAATCTAATCCCTACTACAGTCATACACTCACCTAAATGATTATTAGCAACACCTGTTCAATTTCTCATTAATGCAATTATCTAATCAACCAATCACATGGCAGTTGTGGTCCTGGTCAAGACAATCTCCTGAACTGCTCGGTTACTGGGATTTTCACACACAACCATTTCTGGAGTTTACAAAGAATGGTGTGAAAAGGGAAAAACATCCAGTATGTGGCAGTCCTGTGGACGAAAATGCCTTGTTGATACTAGAGGTCAGAGAAGAATGGCAGCACGGTGGCGTAGTGGTTAGCTCTCTCGCCTTGCAGCGCTGGGTCCCTGGTTCGAATCCCAGCCAGGGCACTATCTGCAAAGAGTTTGTATGTTCTCTCCGTGTCTGCGTGGGCTTCCTCCGGGCACTCCGATTTCCTCCCACATTCCAAAAACATACGGATAAGTTAATTGACTCCCCCTAAAAAAAAAAAATTGGCCCTAGACTACAGTACTTACACTACATAATATAGACACATGGCAATGGTAGGGATTAGAGTGTGAGCTCCTTTGAGGGACAGTTAGTGACAAGATATATATATATATATATATATATATACACTGTACAGCGCTGCGTAATATGTCGGCGCTATATAAATACTAAATAATAATAATAATAATAATAATGGGCCGACTGATGCAAGCTGATAGAAGAGCAACGTTGACTGAACCACTTGTTAAAACAGAGGTATGCAGCAAAGCATTTGTGAAGCCACAACACACACAACCTTGAGGTTGATGGGCTACAACAGCAGAAGACCCCACCGGGTACCACTCATCTCCACTACAAATAGGAAAAGGGGGGGAGGAGATCTCAGGGCCCACTAACACCAATGCTGTGGAGGCAGAAATTGTTCATCAATTTCCTGTGTGGGGTGGTGGGTACATTTCATATGGGGATAATGGCTGCATTTCATATGAGGGGGGCATGGCTGCATTTCATGTTCTGCATAACAGTGATTATAATTGGTGCATTTCATATATGTGGGGGTGATATAACTACATTACCGATGTGGTGGACAATGCTGCATTTCTCTTGTGGGAGTCAACACTGTATGTCTCATGTTGGGGTGATGGCAGCATT
The DNA here is from genome assembly GCF_040937935.1 of Hyperolius riggenbachi. Lineage (NCBI taxonomy): Eukaryota > Metazoa > Chordata > Amphibia > Anura > Hyperoliidae > Hyperolius > Hyperolius riggenbachi. Next base: position 313,115,292 of record NC_090648.1, read on the forward strand.
TCATATGTGGGCGCAATTGTTGCTTTTTTTTATATGAATATGTTTGCTGCGTTTTCAATTTGATAATGGTACTATAGTTAACTACCTGCGAACCGAGCGAGTATGAATCTACGGCGGGCAGGGGGCGCTGCGGTCCTGACCGGACGTAAGCTCTACAGCCCATTGACCGCGCGCCCCCGCCTGTCCCCGTCGCTCGGTCCGCTCTGCCCCCGCCGCAATGTGATGCCCTGCCGCCTCTATGACGGCAGAGCACTGTGAGCCGGGCAGGAGCCGTTCCCATTGGCTTACATGGAATGACAGGGTCAGGAGCCAATGAAAGCGGCTCCTGACCGGCGCACAGCGCTCTGCCGTCATAACGACGGCAGAGAGAGCAGCCTGCGGCGGGGACAGAGCGGCGTGTCCGGTGGGAACGACGGTAACTTGCGGCGATTCGTCGGGAAGCTGCGGTTTGCTGGACCAGCACCCTCTGGTCCTTAAGGGGGCAGAGGGTGCTGGTCCAGAAAGGGTTAAAGGACATGCGAGTTGAAAATAAACTGTTGAAGAAAACTAGTACCTATCCTCCTCCTCCTAAAAATGACTTTTTGTTGCTATCCCACTGTTTTATTTTAGATTTTTATCTAGTTTTTTAAGATTTTACTGTTTCATTGTCTCTGTTCAGTGACACCTTCACTAAATTATGCCAGAGCTCAAATCAATGAATTATTGATCTTTTATCTCTTTTCTGCTTATTACTTATCAGTGAAGGTTAGGCTATATTCTGGCCCAGTCCAACCCGGTCCCGACCCAGACAGAATCTGTCACTTGCATACCTGATGCAAGGCAGAGAAAAGAACACAGCCTAGTTATTTGTGTGCTTGGCACTGTACATACACATCTACACACCTCGGTTGTCTATTAATCAAGAGGTGTATAATAGTAGGTAGAATGAAAATCCCTAAAACGAGGCGGGATTTGTATCTGTAATTTTTGTGCAGGTATTTTCTGATGTTCAAAAGAAATTTGTGAAAATTTGATGAAAGCTTGGCTGGTCTATTTGTATTTGATTGAGTTTGGAAGCATGTGCACATATTGTATACTGATCTTCGGTCACTACAGTCAGTTGTACATTGATTGCAGTTTGAAGCATGATGATCCCTTTTATAAGAGTATAACTTGGTTTGAGCTTTGCAATGCAAGCAAGTATTTTTGTGAAATTGTGACTTTATAAAGCAACGTCTTGATATACCAGGGCTGTGGAGTCGGAGTCGGAGTCGTGGAGTCGGGCAATTTTGGGTGCCTGGAGTCGGAGTCGGGGAAAAATGCACCGACTCCGACTCCGACTCCTAATGAATTTGTAACTGTAATTAAAATAGAAAATATGATAAAATGTTCTATTTCTCAGATAAACGTCATTAAAAATAATGTATATATACAGTATATATACAGTAATAGCTGTGCTTAGTCTACAAAAATGAAATAAACCAATCAAAATTAGTTACTTGTGCTGCTTCAATAAAGCAGTCCCCGTATTTTTAAAGTCAGATATACATATCTGATTGTGACTGTATATAAAGTGTACACAGGAATCTCTTTTATACACTAAATAACATCTATGCTGTAAGAATAAAGCCTGATGTGTAGCCGTGTCACTAATAGAGATGGTCAACGAGATGGAAATAATTCTGCATTGATGCTGATTTATGCAAATGTATGCACTCCCTTTGCTGATGAAATCAAATAATTTGATATGTTATTAAAATTTGGTTTGGTGACTACAAATTAAAGGGAAACTGAGACGGATGAAAAGTAAAGTTTTATACATACCTGGGGTTTCCTCCAGCCCCCTTCAGGCTAATCAGTCCCTCACTGTCTTCCACCACCCGGATCTTCTGCTATGAGTCCTGGTAATTCAGCCAGACAGCGCTGTCCGGCCGCATGCCGCTCCCACAGCCAGGAACATTCTGCACCTGCGCAATAGTGCTGCAAAGGTGTAGTATGCTCCTGGCGGCGGAGTGTGTGCATGCGCACTACGCCTGACTGGCTCAAGTACCTGGACTCATAGCAGAAGATCCAGGTGGTGGAGGAGGACAACGAGGGACTGATTATCCTAAAGGCAGCTGGAGGAAGCCCCAGGTATGTATAAAACTTTAATTTCATCTGTCTCAGGTTTACTTTGTTACACAGTAGTACTATACTCTACATATGCACTCCCCACATAGCTGCAGGGAATCCACTGAGAATGCTGTGCACATTGAACACAGAGGTGTTGTCTGTTTACAATCTCCTCATTCCCCTGCAGAGTACCTGCACATCATTTTTACATGTACCCACACTTACATTGCCTAGGGCCTGATAGATGTTCTTTGTTCCGGTTTGTACCTTTTACAAGTACTCTTACCAAGGACTAGTTTTAGTCTAAAGGGAATAAATATAGTAGTCTACATATCCTTCTCACTTCAGTTGTCTTGTAAAATTCCTAAGCTTTGGCAGTTAAGAGACGAATTTCATGTTACATATGTTTAATCAACAAAATTGTAATATGCAAATTAGAGGAGTCGGAGTCGTGGAGTCGGAGTCGGTGGAATCCTAAACTGAGGAGTCGGAGTCGGAGTCGGTGGATTTTTGGACCGACTCCACAGCCCTGTGATATACAAGCATTAAAGTGTGTGTAGCTTCATCACAACTGAGCCGATTGTTCTTCTCCCTTTGATGCTGCAAGATTGTACTTAAGGTGGCCACACACAATACAATAAAATGATCCGATTTTATGGCGATTTTTTTTTTTTTATTATTCGAGCATGAATTCCGATGGGATTTCCTGTTTTTATTTGATAAAAGTTGATCAGGAGTGGTGGATTTTTCTGATCAATTTTTATGAAAATTGAATGGTGTGTGGTAGATTGTCTAATATATACACGCAAGCAATTTTTTCTGAGTCTTCAATAATTTTTTTCATAATTGGGGAAAAATTGAACTCAAGTGTGTGGTACATTGGTGGGGGGCTACGACTGCTTAATTCTGTGTTGTAGAGAGGAGGTATCACGTACACAATTTAGCACAATTTATTAATAAGGGACCCTTTTTCAAATTTGAGCACCCCCCTCTTGAGGAACCTCTGCACGACCCTGGTGTCAGAGGTGCAAGAAGGGGATGGGGAACAGTGTGTTAATGATTACCACTATTCAAAGTATCTATAGAAGTGATTATTATGAGCACAGGACCAATAGAGAGCGAATACTGTGGTTGAGGGAGGGACCTTCGGGGCCCCTATGGCCCAAGGGCCCCGATGCGGTCGCTACCTCTGCACCCCCTATTGCTACGCCCCTGGCTCTGTTTTCATATTCTGAGTTCAGTTCCTCTTTAAAGGCTACCACAACTGAAACTAAAGGCTCATACACACATCAGACTATAGTCTTTGGAAAATGAAAGATCACAGACCAATCTTACCACCTTTCATGTAGTATGAGAGCCATACTCTACACAGTCTTTTCTATGGAGCTGAACTCCACATCAGAAAAAAATTTGCAAGATGCTGCACACAAAGATGCTGTACAGACACAAAAGATCAGTATCTGCAAAAGCTCTGTTCCTGCCAAAGATCCATTCCTGCAAATTGCAATGATAGTCTATGAGATCTGCAGATCATCATACACACATGATTTAACTGACATTCATCTGCAGATCAAGCAATCATCCGCAGATCTGAAAATCCATCCTGATGGATCTGATCTGCAGATGAATGTCAGTTAAATCATGTGTGTATGATGATCTGCAGATCTCATAGACTATCCTTGCAATTTGCAGGAATGGATTTTTGACAGGAACAGATCTTTTGCAGCTACAGATCTTTTGAGTGTGTGCAGCATGTTTGTGTGCAGCATCTTGCAAAGATTTTTTTCTGATGTGGAGTTCAGCTCCATAGAAAAGACTGTGTAGAGTATGGCTCTCATACTACATGAAGGGTGGTAAGATTGGTCTGTGATCTTTCATTTTCCAAAGACTATAGTCTGATGTGTGTATGCACCTTCAGTTTGCGGCAGTGTGTGGGGGAGTCCAAGTAAATACCTTCAGCTCCTCCTGCCCCCTCCGTCTGCCTCCGCTCTTCTAATATACGTCCCGGTGCCCGGCGACTCTCTTGACCCCCCACCGGACATACTGCGCCCTGTGCGCGCAGTATGACATCCCCTTTTCACTTCTGGCCGGCGCATAACGATCGGCTCAGAAGCACTCTGATTCCTCTGCCTCCCCTGGGCTGCGTGTGCGCTCTATTACACTAAGCGCCACATGATTAGCATGGGACGCTTAGAGTAAAGAAAAAAATGTGTTACTGTATATGGCTCCCTTCACACTATGTTGCGATATGTTGCAACAAGCAATATAATTGCATCTCAATGAGGTGCAATGATATTACCATGTGGCTATTGCAATGATTGCAGTGCTGCGCATTCTTTTGGGATAACTCAGTGGATGCAGTGCATTTACAGGACAACATGCAGGTTTACAGTGCCGGTGAGGCATACTTTATTTGTACTGTATGTCTCACTGTATGGTTGCAACACTACCCTGTGATATGACTTCGGCTACATTGCATTGCGATTTTATTACAATGCAACATGCACAGTATGAATGGAGCCTCAAGCTCTGTTGTGAAGAGCCAGGACCCACTGTTTTACCAAGTAATTTCCATTTTACCGACTGATTACCATTGCCGCAATGCTATACTGGAATCTCCCCCCTAGGGCTTCACTGTCTTAGTGCTGCTTATGGGACCCGACCTTTAAAGTTCAGATACAGATGCCTTCCTAACCCTGAGTAGTCACTGTAATTGTGATCATTTTCATCTACATGTCAAATCGCATTTTAAGTGACCATGTCGCAAGAGAGATGTGGAGGTTTCCACATTTATTTCGTTTTATACATCTCCAGTTGCCTGGCTGTCCTGAAGCGAGCATATAGCCAGTGTAACTGACTCTTTTTTTTTTTTAGTTAAATATCCTGTTGCGAAAGTTTGTAAACATCTTGTAAACATATACAAATAAGAAGTACATTTCTTCCAGAGTAAAATAAGCCATAAATTACTTTTCTCTGATGTTGCTGTCACTTACAGTAGGTAGTAGAAATTCACAGAACAGACAGGTTTTGGGCTAGTCCATCCTCATGTGGGGTTCACATGGATTTCTTTCTTTTCAAAATGCACTTAGTAAATGGCAGTTGCTTCTTTCAACTGTCAAAAAAGTGTACAGTGAGCAGGGAGGCTGGCCAGCATCTTTGTATAAATCTTTTTTAGGAAATGTCTTTATAAAGAATAAAGGTCATGCTGAGAATCCATATGGAGAGATGGACTAGCCCAAAACCTGTCGGTAATGTCAGATTTCTACTACTTACTGTAAGTGACAGCAACATAGGAGACAAGTATTGGATGGCTCCTTTTACTCCGGAGGAAATGTACTTCTTATTTGTATGTGTTTTACATTTTATGATTTTTGTGACTGTTCCTCTTTTTAATGATAAAACATTTTGCATTCTTATAAAGCTCACAAAATCATTTGCCTGTGAGCTGTCTCAGGCCAGATATATTATATATATATATATATATATATATGAATATATATATATATATATATATATATATATATATATATATATATATATATATATATATATATATATATATATATATATATATATATATATATATATATATATATATATATATATATATATATATATATATATATATTCATTTGATGAATGCAAATATAGCTGGAAGCTACCTCATTCTTGTTCTTTGCAGGTGAAAATCTACATCACAAAAATGGAACATACGTATTTTACCAACACTGTCCTCTGTTATTAATGTGCAAAAAAGCAAGTGATCCAGAGCAGTCCTGTGACCACCACTTTAGCCTCCAGCAAGAACAAGCGACGCCCATGCTATCCTAGAAATAAAAAAACACATATATAAGTACATATATAAGTAGATTAATACTACTTCTACTTACATAACACATGTTTCCCAATGCTTCCATGTCATCAACACGTGGGTAGATGTCCCGCCCACTCTACCCCATAGGACCTCCTTATTATAAATTTCGAGAGTTACCGCCCCCCCCCTCCAGTCTTTTTGTCCTCACCTCACAGGTACCTCCAGGCTGGGGCAAGATTTGCCTATCAATTTTTATTTATTTTTTGCCCTACCTGGTCACTTAAAGAGTGACTGATTTATGGTTTTTTTCTTCCTATTATGCCCTATAGACTATAAATTAGTAAGGGGCCCCTCGTGTCTGCTGGTCTCGGAGGGAAGGCTCGCTCCTACATGCCTAGAGCCTATAAATTGGGTTGGCCGGAGGAGTCTTGTGACACAGGTAGTATTAAATATACTATATTTGTTGTAGGTGCTTGGGAGTTTCCTTACTTTTTCTTTTCTTCTCCTCTCTGCCGCGCGCTCTCTCAGAGCTCTCTCTTCCGGGTTCAGGAGTATGGACTCAGACGTCACTTCTGGTGACGTACTTCCGCCGCCGTCTATTACGTTCTAAGACAGCGGGCGGCGAGACGCTCTTGCGTCTCTATGGCAACTCAGGAGTTTTCTCCTGATTGGTGAGCGGTAGTAGGGGGAGTGGCCCGAGCGGAAGCCGCGTCTTTTAAGGACGCATGTATCTGGCGTCCTGCGGCCATTATAGCCAGAGTGGCTGCTCGGACCACGCACTGTAGTCCACTTGCATAACATGGATCAGGCTTCTAGCGTGACACCCCTAGGGGAAGCCCCTTCTACTACGGCTGCAGGTATTTCAAAGTTTTTCTATTGGTTTGAGCTTGTTTACCGTTCTTTTGTGCTTTAGTGTTACCTAGGTGACTTACAGACTTGCTCTTTTTTTCATTCGTCAGCTGCCTTGGCTGCCCCTATTGCTCCCAATGCACCTCAAGGAGATCAGCGTCGGGTTGAAAGGTATGGGCTAGCAAGGTAGGTTCTTACCCGAGTTTTTTTGTTTTAGTCCTAATTCTAATTGGGACCCTCATTTATCTTCACAGCCCAAAGAAACACAAAAAGAAGACGAGCACTCGATCAAGATCACGCTCAAGGAGAAGAAGTCCTTCACCTCACTATAGGAGGAGAAGCAAATCTAGATCACGGCCGAGAGTAAAGAGATGTTGGGCTTGCGACAGAGAAGCTATGCCAGACAAGTCTGTGTGCAGGAGATGCTTCAAAGAATTAGCCAACGAAGGGGAACAAACACCAATTGATGTATCCCAAATGATCTCACAGGCAGTACAGGAGTCGATGAAAGAATATCTTGCCTCATTACCTACCAATCAGGTACAACAACAAGTACCTGAACCAATAGAAGACATGCAGGCACATGAGGCTGAAGACTCTGATGATATCGCTGGTGGCTTTGACTTTGCTTTAGTTCAACCCTACGTACAAGCAGTACGAGAGGCCATTGAATGGGACACACAGGAATCCGAGGAACCCTCGACCAGTACTCCAAAACATAAGGGATACTTCACCCACCTAAAGAAAAAGACAAAGACCTTTCCATTCATGGACGAGATCGCGGAATTAATTAGAGAGGAGTGGGAGAAGATAGACAAAAGAATACCGTTAAATAACAGAATATCAAAGCTATACCCTCTAAGACCGGAAAAGACAAAATCTTTAGACAATCCACCAACGGTAGATGCCTCGGTAATATGACTAGCAAAACCAATGACTTTGCCTAGAGAAAATGCTACATCGTTTAGAGATGTCTTGGAAAAGAAGATGGATTCTGAATTAAATAAGATATACATCAATACCGGTAACACATTAAAGCCAGCCATAGCACTCACATCAGTATCAAGGGCATTAAGAACATGGACAACGAATATTGAGGAGGCAATTAGAGCAGGTACGGACGCAGAAGCAATTATAACCGCTCTAGACGATTTCAACATAACGGCGGACTTCATAGGAGAGGCTGCGGTTGACATAGTAAGGTGCTCATCAAGAGTAATGGCTTCCTCAGTAGTCACAAAACGAGCCTTATGGCTGAAGTCATGGACAGCTGATACATCCTCTAAGCAAGACTGGTGCAAGATACCATATGACGGCACAAACCTTTTTGGAAGGGAGATGGACGACGCTATAAGGAGAGTAACAGGTGGAAAGTCGGCCTCATTCCTCAGGAGAGAAGAGGCAGAAGATCTAGTCAACAGCAACCCAGTCGTTTTCAGCAATCCAGATATAGGAATGCAAGAAGCTATAGGCCGGGGAAGGAATTTAAGAGAACATGGCAGAGCTCGCAGACTAATTTGCAGCGTATGACCAGACAGAAAACAACCCCGACAACACAGTCACAACAGAAGCCCTTTTGACGGTGTACCTGCTCAGGCCTGCCCAGTAGGGGGAAGATTAAGGAACTTCAGGCAGGTTTGGGCAGAGAATATCGACAACGCCTGGGTAAACAGAACGATTTCAACAGGTCATCGCTGGAGTTTTTCCAGGAGTCCAAGAGATCACTTCGAAACAACCAGAGTTCCAGTTCAAGCAGAAAAGAGACAGATACTAGACCAGTATATTACAACCCTGAAACAGAAACAAGCAGTGACCACAGTTCCCACCGAGGAGAGGAGACACAGCGTTTATTCCCCGTTATTTTTCGTGTTAAAGAAGACAGGGGACTGGCGCCCGGTTCTGGACCTAAGAAGGTTGAACAAAACAATCAAGTTAAAGAAATTCAAAATGGAGTCTCTGGAGTCAATAAAGCAGGCAATAAGACCGTCAGATTGGATGCTTTCTTTGGATCTCGAGGACGCCTATTTACACATTCCAGTTCACTCGAGTTTCCAAAAGTACCTCAGATTTTATCGCAGGAGACCATTACCAGTTCACTTGTCTCCCATTTGGAATATCGACGGCACCGAGAACCTTTACGAAGACTCTTCTAGCAGTAGTGGCTCTCCTAAGGGAGAGGGACCTACAGATTTTCCATTACCTAGACGACCTACTACTATTAGCATCGAACAGGGACACTCCAATACAACACAGAGATCTGTTAATCCACACACTACTATTCTTCGGCTGGAAGATCAATTATGCCAAGAGTCAGCTACAGCCCACTCAGACATTAATATTCCTGGGAGCTCTTTTTCAGACTGCGGAAAACTCCATAAGCCTACCACAAGACAAGATGAATACCTTGATCCAGAGAGTCCAGTTGACACTATCCTCGTCAACGTTGCGAGCAAGACAGTGTATGAGTCTCATAGGTCTAATGACAGCAACAATACCCATGGTGAGATGGACACGCTGGCACTTAAGACTGTTCCAGTGGAACTTCCTCGAACAGTGGAACAGGTGCTCCCTAGACCAGAGAATTCGAATAACTCCACTAATGAAGAACAGTTTGTTATGGTGGACATCACAGGACAATCTGAGGAGTTATCATCAGATACAGACCAACCCCATGATCACGATCACCACAGACGCCTGTCGCAGAGGCTGGGGGGCACACTGCATGGATCAGATGGCTCAGGGTCAGTGGAAGGACTCAACTTACAGGCTACCGGCGAATGTACTAGAATTGAGAGCAGCATACCAGGGTCTACTCAGTTTTCAACACTTAATTCAGGGGAAGACAGTCCTAATGAAGATGGACAACAAGACCGCGGTAGCTTACGTAAGGAAGCAGGGGGGTACGAAAAGTATGACCTTATTGCAGGAGACAGCTCCGATACTTTATTTTGCAGAGAACAGCATATGGGACATCAAAGCAACCTATATTCCGGGCAAGCAGAATCTGACTGCGGACTATCTCAGCAGGTATACGCTCAACAACAACGAGTGGAGTTTATCACAGGAGACGTTCGATTGGATTTGCAATCAATTGGGAGTTCCGGAGATAGATCTTATGGCAACGCCAGCAAACAACAAGTGCCAAAGATTTTTTTCCAGATACCCGTACAAACAATCGGAGGGAACAGATGCCCTGTCTATCCAATGGAACTTTACACTGGCTTATGTTTTTCCACCAACCCCAATGATCAGGCCGTTACTCCAAAAGCTATTCAGGGAGAAGACCACACTTATAGCTGTCATTCCATATTGGCCGAGACGACCATGGTTCCCCCTATTGTGGGAGATGAGGTTACGATCTCCAATTCCTCTCCCACACAGGAAGGATCTCCTATCGCAGGGAACAATACTACACCAGAATCCCCAGAGATTGAAACTTATGGCATGGACATTGAAGGGGAGAGGTTAAAACTGGCAGGATGTTCTAATGATGTAATTAGCACATTACTGAGCGCAAGAAAGCCTACTACAAGGGCAACTTACCAAAGAGTATGGAACAGTTTTCTTCAATTTGCTAGAGAGAAAAAATTTAATCCTATAGATCCAGAACCTAAAGAGGTGTTAGATTTCCTGCAGAGGGGACTTACGAAAGGCCTGGCATATTATACAATTAAGAGCCACATATCGGCATTATTGGCTGTCACAGGAACTTCATGGGCAACACATCCGTTGGTGAAGCAGTTCGTTAGGGGTGCTCTCAGAATTAAACCACCTAAAAAGAATTTATTTCCTAAATGGGATCTGCCTCTCGTGCTGGACGCCCTTGCTAAAGAACCATTCTATCCAACCGAAAACAGCACGATTTGGTACACTACCCTAAAGACTGTATTCTTAGTGGCTATTTCGTCAGCCAGACGAGTCTCTGAATTGCAGGCATTAGGAGCAAAAGAACCATATTTATGCCTATACCCGGTTTGGGTTATATTAAGACCAATCCAGGAGTTCATACCTAAGGTGGCCTCCACCTTTCACCTCAACCAAGACTGGACTTTACCTTCTTTCCAAGTAGAGGACAGCAACGAGGCGCATCCTTTGGATGTGGTACAGGCGTTAAAGACTTATCTGGAGATCACTTCTGAGTTCAGACAAACGGATAGGCTATGGGTAGTCCCTTCAGGTTATAGGAGAGGACAAGCCGCATCTGCTAGGACTATAGCCTCCTGGTTAGTAAAGACTATACAGGCAGCATATAGAACTCTTAATCAAGATCCTCCACAACAGATCTTGGCGCACTCTACTCGTAGCATGGCTACCTCGTGGGCCGTGTATAATAAAGTGCCGGCAGACAAGATTTGCCAAGCGGCTAACTGGTCCAATATTCATACTTTTATGCGCTATTATAGAGTTGATTTGTCTAACCAAAGCTCTCTTGTGTTTGGTAAAACAGTTTTGACTGGAAGTTAATTGTATAAATAAATTTTGTGTGTTTGCAACTGGCATGTTCCCTCCCTTCATTTTTTCCTAGTTAGGTCCCACGTGTTGATGACATGGAAGCATTGGGAAAACAGAAAATTGTTACTTACCTATCGGTAATTTTCTTTCCCGATGCTTACATGTCATCACACGATCCCTTCCTTCTTGTGGGCTTCGGTGAGCTCGAGGCTTACATAGACTGAAGGGGGGGGGGCGGTAACTCTCGAAATTTATAATAAGGAGGTCCTATGGGGTAGAGTGGGCGGGACATCTACCCACGTGTTGATGACATGTAAGCATCGGGAAAAGAACATTACCGATAGGTAAGTAACAATTTTCTGTTATTGTACTATCCACGTAATGATTCCTGTGAATTTTATAAAGGAAAAGCAGAGAATCCTAGAGTTTCCATCTTGGTAACCTTTAACCTCCTGATATAATTTCCTCCCTCGCTCTTTTTTTCCTTTCCTCTCTAGCTAATGGTGCCCATACATGGTACAATGTTTTCATTTTGTTCGATTAAATTTAGTTAGATTATTCCGTTAAATCGAATATACAGATTTTTCCAACATGTCCGATCGGAGTTTTATTGGAAAAATGGGTTAATCGTTCGTTTTTCTTGATCGAAAAATAGATTATATTTGACTTTTCATTTAATTCGATCATTTTGGTTAAATAAATGGGAAAATCAAACGTTTATATTGTATCATGTATGGGCTCTATAATTGTTTATTCGTTACCCGCTCTCCTCCCAGAGTCTTCAGACACTGAGGTCTATACTAGGAAATGCACTTTCTTATATTATTAAAAGGGAGGGGGGAATAAAGGGAATAGGAGGAATATATTATAGATAAAAAGACCCCCCAGCATGCAACTGTTTGGCAATGGCAATTAAAGGGCCAGTGCTCCTAAGGTATGTGATAACTCCAAACCATAACTGCAGAAACAGTTTTGAATGCAGGATTAGCATCTTTATCACTTAATACACTCAGACCAGTTGCTGTTGAAATTTGATTTTTATGGTGACAATCCTGCTGTATTTACACATTCTCGGTTGAGGGGTCATCAAAAACTGTACCATGGGGTGGTTAGATGTGAGGAAGACAATTGTACAGACTAACCAACAAGCTCATGGTGAGCCAGAACTCATTGGAGTGTGTAAGGGGCTACAATGGTCCAAAAAGCCCCCTTACTAAAATGGGTGGAAAATAAGTTTGCTTTCTTAAAACAAAGTATTTGTGATAATTCAGGATGGAGTGAGCTCCAAGATGTCTCCCAGTGCATCGCTGCTGAATATATGCAAATTAACCATTGTTGCCCTTAGAAGCTAAACACACCTCCAGCTCCGCTGGAATACAATGATGTGTCAGCTTGTAATTAGTACAGAGCCATAATAATCCAACATGATACACACTGTTTCGCATTGGTTGATCCTCATCAATGTATGGCTTGAATTAATTTGGCTCTTTAGAGTAGGACTTGAAAAACCCAGAGGAACAGACTAACCAACAAGATCATGGTGAACCAGAACTCATTGGAATGTGTAAGGGGCTACAATGGTCCAAAAAGCCCCCTTACTAAAATGTATGGAAAACAAGAGCTTGCTTTCTTAAAACAGAAAGTATTTGCGATAATTCAGGTTGGAGTGAGCTCCGGGATGTCTCTCAGTGCAACCCTGCTGAATATATGCAAATTAACCAGTGTCGTCCTTGGAAGATAAACACACCTCCTGATCCGCTGGAATGCAATGATGTGTCAGCTTGTAATCAGTACAGAGCCATAATACAACATGCAGACAGACTGTATGCATGTTGGATTATTATGGCTCTGTACTAATTACAAGCGGATCTGGAGGTTATTAATTATTATAATTATCGCAAATACTTTGTTTTAAAGGGATACTGTAGGGGGGTCGGGGGGAAAATGAGTTAAAGTTACCCGGGGCTTCTAATGGTCCCCCGCAGACATCCTGTGCCCGCGCAGCCACTCACCGATGCTCCGGCCCCGCCTCCAGTTCACTTCTGGAATTTCTGACTTTAAAGTCAGAAAACCACTGCGCCTGCATTGCCGTGTCCTCGCTCCCGCTGATGGCACCAGGAGCATACTGCGCAGACCAAAGACCATACTGGACTTGTGCAATACACTCCTGGTGACATCAGCGGGAGCGAGGATGCAGCTGCGCAGGCGCAGTGGTTTTCAGACTTTAAAGTCTGAAATTTCAGAAGTGAACCAGAGGCGGGGCCGGAGCATCGGTGAGCGGCTGCGCGGGTACAGGATGTCTGCGGGGGACCATTAGAAGCCCCGGGTAAGTTCAACTCATTTTCCCCCGACCCCTCTACAGTATCCCTTTAAGGAAGAAAACTTTTTGTTTTCCATACATTTTAGTAAGGGGGCTTTTTGGACCATTGTAGCCCCTCACACCTCCAATGAGTTCTGGTTCACCATTAACTTGTTGGTTAGTCTGTACCTATGTGAGGGAGAGAATTTTGTTAGTGTGGTGATCAGGCATCTGGAAGGTCTTAACTTGTTTTGGTGGGGAGGGGTTTTACGGGTTTGCAGTTAAGGATTTAACGTTGGGGAGGTTAGGAATTAAGGATAAAGGGGCCCATACACCTAACGATTTTCCCGCCGATATACAGCAGATTCGATCACTGTGATCGAATCTGCTGTGAAATCGTTGCGCAAACGCAAATGATTGATTTCCGTCCTAAATGAATAGTTCCCGTCGAGCCATCCGTGCGGAAGATTTTGCTTGATCGCCGGCGGGTCGGGAGTGCGATAGCCGCGTTCGAATGCCCGACGACTGACGCAATACAACGGCAATACATTACCTATTCCACCGTCGCGAATCCCCTGGTCACCGGTGCTCCGTCTCCGCGCTGGACTCCGAGACCAGCAGGCGTCACTTCTTCCTGTCCCGGCAGGAAGTTTAAACAGTAGAGCGCCCTCTACTGTTTAAACTTCCCCGGAAAGAAAGACGTGAAGCCAGCCGGAACCAGGAGCCCAGCGGAGAAGGTGACAGCGGGGACACGCGCTGGCGGAGCAGGTAATGCGGGGGGCCAGCAGGTGGCAATCACTAGGACAGAAAAGGCTCGCCATCACTAAGCAGTGTGCGCACACAGAAGGGGAAGAGATTTTTACTGGAATAAAAGGAGACCTCAAAAGAGGCAGCTAAAGTTGACAAGTGCCATGGTTTTCTGATTGGAGATACCTTAAGCGCATTATCCACCTGTAGAGAAAGGTGGGCAGCATCTGGTGAGCAGTCTGGCATGGTAATGTGTGAATTGGCAAACACTGAGTGATATCACAGAGACAATGGGCCTGATTCACAAAGCGGTGCAAAGTGTTTGCACGCCAGTGAAAACCCCTTTATCACGCCTAAACTCAGTTTAGGCATGATAATAAGAAACTCGCGCGAATATTCCGCGCGCAAAGTGTTGAGCGCGCGCGCAGCACCCGACGCTTCGCGCAAAGCTCCCATTAAGCCCTATGGGACTTTGCGCGCGTACGCGCGGTAGCTTCGCGTGAGTTAGAGCACAAAGCGGTGATAACTTTGCTAGTGCAAAGGTTATCACGCCTAAAGTCTTTTAGGCGTGATAACTGGGTTATCACCGCTTTGTGAATCGAGCCCTATGTATATTGTGTGGCTATTGGAACAATACTACTCTATGTGGAGGTGTCTTTTTTTTGCAGAGACAAGACTCAGAGAGAACTTGTGAATCAGGAACATAAGTGAGCTGCTCACAAGCAATGCGAAAGATCCACCTGGAAGCTGAAGTGGCTCATATCTGGTGAGCAATTAGTGAGGGGACGAGGGTGCACACGGGAGAGTGGCTTTTTTGGGGAGTCATGAGGCACACAGGCACTTACAGAAAACCTGAACTGAAAATTAAAAGTCAAAATAAACATACACAAGTCATACTTGCCTCCTGTGTAGTCTACTCCTCAATCTTTTTCCTCTCCTGCGTCCTGTTCGTTCACTGTGATCAATGGAATTCTCCGTCCTCCATTTTGAAAATGGCCATTACACCATAACAGCTTTCTGGTCAGCACACTGTTAAACTGTAACATCGCCCACTTGAGCCATAGGGAAACATGGACACATCAGTTCTCCTCTCAGCTGTAACTGACAGCTACTGATAAACAAAATGTTGTCAGAACTGGAAGGGATCATTGTCAGAAGGAAACGGAGAGCTTCTGAGAGGAACTGCTGGCAAGGTAACTATGTATTGTTCATTTGAAGTTACCTCGTGTTTATTTTAAATCATTTTACTCAGTACAGGTTCCCTTTAAGAGGTGTATTCACGGAAAAGGACAGTACTGAACGTTATTACCCTATGGAGTTTTTATATGCATTTCAGAGTCTGGAGAGTGCAGCAGTAACATTGAACTATAAGGGCCCGTTAGCACTAGCGCGAATCCGCATGCAGATAACGCATGCGGATTCGCATAGGCAATACAAGTGGATGGGACTGTTTCCACTTGTCAGTTTTCATTTGCGTTTTTCTGTGCAGGATTTTTCTGCACGGTAGACCCTGCAGAATTCGCCTGCGTGTGGAATGCAGGCAAATCGCAGGCAATGTATTTAATAGGGAAATCGCATGCGTTTTTTGCCTGCGGTTTTTCCCGCGATTTCGCGTGCAATTTCGCATTGAAAGTAATGTAAATTGACACAGGCAGTGACATGGTTAAAATCGCATATACCCTGCCTATGCGAAATCGCGGCAAAAACCGCATGCGGAATCGCATCCGCATGCGATTTTGTCAGCGGGGATATGCGGCGATTCCGCACCGCAATAGTGGAACCGGGCCCTTACATCTGACCATTGGATTCCCTGCAGCGATCCCGGGAAAGGGTGAAATTTTGACAGTATGAACCTTGTGGACTGTGGCGCAGTATTTGTATTTATTGGTATATAGCTACATTAGTAGCAGTAGGGTATTGTACAGTGTTAGCCATCAGTAAAAGCAAGAAGTTCTGATTTAAAAATTCTTGCTTATACCTACATTAATTTTGTAAAAGATGTTAAAAGTATTTTATTAGTTAATTCACTTCTTTTTGTGTAATAAATAATTGCAAAATATCCCACCTTGATTTGATGTACTGCATTTGTTTTACATCAGCATTAACAAAATAATTTTTAACAAGAAGCACAATACAATAGTTGTAATTCAGAGTAAAATAGAACAGCAGAGTTCCAACCCAAGCACCATGTGTGCGCGTCTCAGCTGGAGGAGGCGGAGCATGCACGGCTACAGGGAAGCTGGGGATTCCAACCTTCTTGCTCCGTTATGTTGCGTCAGCCGAACAACATAGCCGTAACTGAGCAGGAAGCTATCATGGGGCAGCTCTAGCCCCAGATAGTACCCCATTAGCGCGCTGCTGCCATAGAGAAGGTTGACTGAAGTGCAGCTCGCATTGTATATGCGCGTCGCAGCGTTATACCCGGCAACGTTTATTTTGCTACGTTCCCCGTGAATAGTACCGATATGTTTTTCCTAGGTTAGGCCGCCCGTGGTATGGAGGGCGCAATGCGCACTGGAGCGCTCTGTCTGACCATTGGCCCTGCAGGTATTGCATCACCCTTTGTGAGGAACATGGAGAATTAATCCACCACACAAAATGGAGGCGGAGGAAGGTGTAGGCGCGCTGAGGTGAGTGCTGTGCCCGCTGCGGCCTGGTGCGGGGAGGGGGCGGCAGCAACACGTGCTCAGCTTTGTCAGTGAGCTGAGCTGGGGAGGGTGGGATGGCCAGCTGTTATATATGTACACGGGGCCTCCTCCTGTAAGTCGTCACACAGGCCCACTGTGTAATGAGACCAGAGCCAGGACCACATATACCAGCTTGCTACTGCTACGCCGACGCCTTGAAGTTCACTAATCTGCTACAATGTACAGCAAAGGGAGGCTTCTGCAATGGATAGGTGGAAATAACGTGTGGACTTGACACAGTTTATGGCAATCAAATAATATTGGGGTTTGGAAATTATTTAGTATAAAGAAGCCAAGTAATAGAGCACATGCCCAGAGAATCCAATCATAATGCATTTTTCACTGCACAGTGAAACTTGACAGAACACTTAACTGCCTTTGCTTTGTTCCAGTTTTCCATGCATTAGGGCCAGTTTCCACGATACACAAATACACAGTGTTTCCTGTATGTGAGCTGGGTGGGGAAACGCTGCCACCACCTCAGGGCCTGTTTCCACTAGATGCGTTGCTATGCGGAAATCGCAACGCAAGGAAACTGCAACCAACTGACGTCAATGGAGTCGTTTCCATTGACCCGAATTTACCGGCGCGATGCTACGCGGGGGAAATTATGGATAGCATGGTGCAGTTTTCTGCATCACGCATCTGAGTCCCCATAGCCGCTGATGGGATGCCGCATCTAGCTGTACGGAAGACAACTGAAAGTACTTGTGGAGGGATGCGACAGTCGCCTCACATCTAAAACGCCAGTGGAAATGAGCCCTAAGCCATCCAAATCGCATGCTGGTGTGATTCTGGGTGGCATGCAGCATTTTTCATAGCATGCGTCTGATTTTCCTATAGCTATGCATGGCATAGCTATATC
Organism: Hyperolius riggenbachi; assembly: GCF_040937935.1. Lineage (NCBI taxonomy): Eukaryota > Metazoa > Chordata > Amphibia > Anura > Hyperoliidae > Hyperolius > Hyperolius riggenbachi. Next base: position 313,133,096 of record NC_090648.1, read on the forward strand.
TATTTAGCTTTGCACTATGTCCCACTTGGAAATGGAAGTGGCACCCAATGGAAATAAGCCCTTACCCTTGATCAGATTAGGGCTCTGCTTATGTAGTAAAACTGTACAAGTACTGAATTAAACTGAAGAAAAAAGTTATATACGTAGCGGGAAGATCCTCCTTGACCCCACCACTGCAAGGACCCTCTTCTTGTGCCCATGCTTTCATTCCAGTAGGGAGATTGGTACTGGGCATGCACAAGTAAGGCCTGACCATGCCCAGTAGAATAAGGCTACTTGTGCATTGAGTTAAAGGTGTGCCCAGGCACCTTTAATCTGAGCATGCCTAGTATGGATCCGCTTGTACATTGTGGAATTACAACCATTAGAAGCATATTCGACAAGCTCTTGTTGAATATATTTAGAGGGATTTAGCACTGGAATGTTAGGTTTTTATACCCATTTTATTTCTCTTCTCAAAACCACCAGAAGTGTTTTTAAAGAAAAACAAAAAGATACTTAGTGGAAAGCCTGTGGATGGTCCAGAGGCTTCCTGGACAGCGCTGTGGAGTCAGTCGTTTTTGGGTACCTGGTGTGGGAGTAGATAGTTTCAATAAACTGAGGCGTCAAATGTTTTTTCTGTACCAGCTCCACAGCCCTGTTAGGCCTCGTTCAGACTATACGCGCTGCCGTGCGCATTTTGGCAGCGCGTATAGTGTGCGACACGCAAGAACGGTAGAAGGGCATAGACAGCCCTTCTACCGTTCCCATCATATGCACTGCGTGGCAGCGCGATTGCGCTATCGCGTACTGCTCGCATTTTTGTGAATCGCAGCGCAGATCCCATTCATTGTAATGAATGGGATCTGCAGCGCATAGGAGTGCGATTGGACGCATTGCGTTCCGATCACACAGCCATCTGCGCTAAATGATGTGAACGAGGCCTTAAAGAGAATCTGTATTGTTAAAATCGCACAAAAGTAAACATACCAGTGTGTTAAGGGACATCTCCTATTCCCCTCTGTCACAATTTCGCCGCTCCCCGCCGCATTAAAAGTAGTCAAACAGTTTTAAAAAGTTTGTTTATAAACAAACAAAATGGCCACCAAAACAGGAAGTAGGTTGATGTACAGTATGTCCACTCTTAGAAAATACATCCATACACAAGCAGGCTGTATACACCCTTCCTTTTGTATCTCAAGAGATCACTTGTGTGTTTACCTTCTGTCCCCTTCAGCTCTCATGCACTGAATACTAGTTACAGGCTGTGAGGCTGATCCTTTCTTCCTGTCTGTAATTCCTCTGTGTCAGCCCAGCTCCTTTCACAGCCTAACAGAGGAGGATTTTTATCCAGCTCTCTTCTATCACTGATAAGATAGCAGAGAATGCTGCTGGCTTATGTAAATAATGTAAATAACACACACACTGGAGTGTGCATAGAGGGGGAAGTGCATAACAGACCAGCATGGAAGAGTTGGCAGCCTTCCAAACACAGGCTGACAAGTCTGACAGGGGAAAGATCCATTGATTTATTACAGAGACAGTGATAGTACAAAGTGCTGTAGTAAGCCAGAGCACATTAGAATAGGTTTAGGAACTTGTAGGATGGTAGAAAAAACGTTGTAATTTTTGTTACGGAGTCTCTTTAAGAAATAGACTAGGAGTCAGAATCATTTTGGGTACCTGGAGTTGGTGGTTTTATAAACTAGGATGATTTTTGTACTGACTCCATAGCCCAGTTTCTAAATGCTCTTATGCTGGGCATACATGGGTCAATCCGGCGGCCGATTAGCCGCCGGATCGGTCCCCGCCGCGTGCCTGCTCGTCCCCGCCGGCGGTCCTTAGCCGCTTGATTTCCTGCCATTGTCGGCTGGCGGGAATCGAGCGTGCGCGGGTCGAGCGGCATGATCGGGCCAGCTGAATATTATCAGCTGGTCGAAACACGGTACAGGAACGTACCGTGTATCCCCATCATTACCCCTTATTTTTTCTTGAGTCTACAGAGAGCGACTTATTATTCCTGAGTGGGGAAAGGACAATATCCTCACCTGCATATACAGTGGTTGCCTGGTTTGTGAGTATATTTCTACTCATTTTAATTATATCAATTGCCTGAACGTACTACACTATATTGGGCTCTCGGTTCTTTCTTTTACATTACACCCCACCGTTCAGCAAAGGTTCTCTCTAAACGTACCAGTCCAATACGTTTCTTTTTGCTATGCTCCTGGCCTTGGCTGAGTGCATCTGGACTGGGCATGCACTCCTAAGGTCTGTGCAAGCCTGGTAGAAAGTATTACTTGTGCAGAGAAAAACAGCTGTTCACAAGTGGCTGTGCTCTACTGGGCATACCTATGTCTTGTGACTCTTTTAGACGTAAGACTGAACTGTGTGCTTGCTGAGCAGTTCCGCATCCTGTCTGCTGCCCGTCAGTGGAAATGAAATGTCAAGCGCTGCCACGTGGTGGTGTTACCCAGTGGCAGAGGACCGCACATGTCACATCTGAGAAGTTTCAACGGCACTAGTCTATTTTATGGGACGCAGCAGGAAATCCCATAGGGAAATTCAGCTAATGTGATTGGGTGGACAGCAACCTCTCAAACTGCTAGATTTGCAATTGGTTGAGTAAATTACGCCCACACTATTTGGCCAATCACAATGCTTTGTGCTGTAAGAGGGTACTGTGATTGGAGAGCTGTTCCCTATGAGGTTTCCTGCTGAGTACCCTAAAGTAGACTAGTCGCTGCTAGAGATGGGAAGTTCGGATCTTTTCAATGATCCGGATGATTCGAATCGGATCATTGAAAAGATCCGGATCTTTGATCCGAATCTCGGATCATTTTACAAGGGAAGCATTCGGGGGTTAAATGACTAGCAGGGCAGGAGAAGGAGAGGGGGGTGGACACACAGAGAAGGGGAGAAGATGGACAGAGGGCAATGAGTGGACAGAGAAGAGGAGGGACGAGCAGAGAGCATATATGTTTGCTTGCACACAATACCCACATGCTGCAATCATATGCTGTACATGTATTTCACCTACATGTTCATCTGTATACCTTGAATGGAAACGTCGCACAGTGAAAGAAAGCATTCCCCAAAGCATTCCCAGAAGATAAGTGCAGCTGTTTAGAGCAGTGCAGGAGGATCATATTGCCCTGCAATCACAGTGCCTGCAAAGTTACTGAGCTGTGCTGAGCTGAGCCAAAAGCTTCCAATGTGTTCACTGTGCACAACTACGGAACAGACAGCCTATAATCAGCAGCGCATTATAGCCAGTATGTGTGCTCTACACATATCTGGCAGTGGCACCCATGTCCCCTCTACCTGTCTCCCTGCAAGGCTGCCTCCCCTGAGTCCCCTCCAACAGAGCGATCCATCTCTGCTCTGCTTCCAGGACCCCGCTGCCCGCTGAGAGGAGGCATGTCGCTCCTGGCCCCGCCCCTTTTGCGATCCGAATCACTCATTTGGATGATTCGGATCAAAGATCCGAATCGTTCATGATCCAGACAACACTAGTCGCTGCTGCTGCGCTCAGATGTGACTATTGGGAGGGGGTCTGTCTTGCACTGGTACTGAGCGCTAACACGTGCCTGGTCAATGTAGGAGAGCAGCTAACAGGCGGTGAATTCACTCACTCATGCCCAGTCAGGATGCGTGGTCACAAGTGTGAAATGTTTAGCGTGACCCTTTGCTGGAATGGTGGGGTGTACATCCAGGAAGTCTGTGGACCATCCACTTTAGGTACTAACACATGCTAGTGTCCTTTGCCGATTTTTAACACAAGTTTCAACATAGATAGTATGCAGTCAGAAATCGAGTGGAGCTCCCTGTATATAAACCCTAAGGCTCCCTGCACACTGCATGCAATTCCGATTTGTTTTTTATTATCGTTTTTTACATCCGATTACGATTTTTAATCATTGCTGCATGCTGCGTTTTTTCCCTCCATTTTTCTGTTGATTGCATTCAGGGAAAATTGGAATTGCAAATCGGAATCGCAAAGCCCATTAATGGTACAGTTCGGCCAATCGTTTCTAATCGCAGCGTTAATGGATCAAACTATCGGTCGTGCCCATTAACGGAGGAATACCAGCTAACCAATCCGATCTGAAAAATGGCCCATCAATGGGCACGACTGATTGTTTCTGATTAATTAATGCAGCGATTGGAAACAATTGGCTGTGGAATTGTACCATTAATGGGCACTTTTAGATTGATTGCATAGCTGCCAGATGTTGCTATATGTAGAGATATGTAAGTATGGTCCATCCATCCATCCTGGGACTTGTAGAACCTTTGCAGCTACTGGAGACATGTAGAGTCAGAAGAAAGCATGCATTCACTACGGATGGCGGAGATTTCTCCGTATATGAGCAGTTACGCTTGGTTTCAGGACAGTCGGTGGCAGGGCAATTTCCCGGGCATCTGTGCCATCACAGGGATCAGGAGGGACATGTCCGGGCATCGCCGCGCTCTGATAGTAAAGTAGCATCTCCGGGACTCCGGCTGCTCTTGCAGCAGCTATGGGGTGGAACATTGCTGTCATGATGTATGCCGCTGACTAACATTTCCAGTAAGTTAACCTCGTGCTTGCCGGGCTCGGCTGATGTGTGTCAGGGTGAGTGGCTAGACTGGCTGGGCGTGCTGTCAGCGGCAGAGCCGGTATTGCTGAGTGGTGAGCACAGGTGGTGAGTCAGCGGATCATGCTCAGACATGCACCGCTGTGTGGCCTCTGGGAGCTAGCCCTGACATGTCTGTCTGCAGCTCTATTACGTGTTTATTAAAGGACGCCGAGCCTCTGCATCCAGCACTTTACAACCAGGGAGCCCAGCTCCTGCACCATAGCACTTTACATTCTATTTATTGTTATTCAAGGTAAATCTGCTTGTGCATAGCTGTCAGACTGTCTTGTCACTGATTGCCCCTGTGTTGTCTTGCTGACTGCATTTTGTGTTTGCTGTTTCACTACACAGTTTTCTTACTTTGGTTTACAGGCAAGCGTGCAATATGGACATATCTTCAGCAAATATAGATTGTTTAGACAGCTCTCCAGTCATGGTGTCTGACAAAGAAACACTGGTGAGTTATGCTGAAAATTGCATTATTAATGAGACTTTGTTTTTTTGTCAGGCATAAGGTGATTTCTTACAATACAACTGGTTAATATTTCAGGTTAAACCAAATCCACTTCTGTTGCATCTGTTAAAATCTGCTGGTGCCCAGAAGGATACCTTTACAATGAAGGAGGTGGGCAAGTGACATATTTGAATACAATCGTATGCTGCTCTACACTAAAGGTTGCCATACACTGGTCCGGTTTTTTTTTACTTCTAGCAGATTTGATCACTGTTCTCAAATCTCTCACTAATCTGTTCACCGCCACCTTTCTGACTGATTCACTTACAATTGGTTTTGGACAGGTTATCAGTCAGAAATCTGATCGGTAGGGACAGTAAATTTTGTACTGTTTTGTACTGTGTTGGATCTATGGGTTATTTTCCTTCAGATTTCTTTTGTCATCTGAGTCCCAGTGCTGCAGTGTGGGGAATTGATCAGTACTGAACAGATCACTAATTGATCACTTGTATAATTTGACTACTACTGACCAGTGCATGGCCACCTTGAGTTTGTGTTACCTATAACTTGTTATTTAATATATAGTTGATTGCATTGTCTCCATACTTGCGCTATAGGTTATTTACCATCTTGGTCAGTACATTATGGCCAAGCAGTTGTTTGACGAGAAGCAACAGCATATTGTCCACTGCTCTAATGATCCTCTGGGAGAACTATTTGGGGTACAGAACTTCTCTGTAAAAGAACCAAGGTAATATAAATCTATATGTAAATGTTACTTTGTGGGTTTTTTATTTTTCTCAATTTCCCTCTCCCTTATCTTTTTTTTTTTTTTTTTTCCCTCTGTCCCAGATTAGACTTTACCTTGTTTGGTGGTTCTTTAAAGAGATGCTGTAGTGACCACAAAATAAGTAATATAGGTGGCTTCAGGAAGATTGTTACATTCTGTGAGATCCTCTGCATCCTCATAATTCAGTTAGGTCTCCTCTGGTAATCTGCAGTACAAGCCAGAGCTGACTCTGACACCGTACCCATGCCAAGCTTCTCCCCTCAAGTGATGTAGATGTCACCCACCTCCTTCTCATGGGCTGTTGATCTATCCTTAAGGGGTGAGTGGGTCTTATGACACTCTGCAAGAGGAGGCTGTTACTGTATTCAGATCAGCTCTTTCTGACCTGCTAGATAGTCTTATATGAAATAATTTGCAGGAGGGAATATCCCCACAATAGTAATGAGGAGGAAGAGAGGGGAAAATAAACTTGGACCATAAGTACCCTTCATCCCCCTGCCTACAGCCACCTATAGTTTATTGTCTGTCATCACTACAGGGTCCCTTTTAAGGGCGTTTACTTTGAAGATAACCCTGTAATGCATTCATCTTGATGTAAACTGAGGCTTTCTGTCTAATAACGCTGTCATGTTTCTGATCATCACAAACCAGTCCCTTTTTAAAATTCACTGTTCTTCACAACTGATCGTTGACCTTGAAATATGCTTCCTTTGCTTATGTCTTTGCAAACTAGTTTTCTTGTCGCTCACTTTTTCTGTGCAGTCAGTCATGTGGTTTGGTGTCTTCTGTGGGCAGCAAGAAAAGTTGGTACTTATCCGTTAGCCGGGCGCATCCGGCAGGTGGCGCTGTTGATGTTAATTCCAATTATAATCACTTCACGTAAACCTGTGAATGTAAACGCCGGATGCGCCCGGCTTAACAGATCAAGCCGCCGGCTTGCTTCGTGTCTCGCTCTCCTCCCCCACTTGCCCTCTCTCCTATAGAACACTGGGGAGGGGACATGCGTGTCCCCCCCAGAGTCGTTCGTCGCAATGCCGCGACGAACGACTCTGGGGGGACACGCATGTCCCCTCCCCAAGGCTCATACGAGAGGAGGGCAAGAGGGGGAGGAGAGCGAGACACGAAGCAAGCCGGCGGCTTGATCTGTTAAACATAGAAATCAGACTGGGTCTCCACCTGGATTTAAGGCCCGTTGGCCACTTTTATTGTAGGTATCACAGTAAAAACACACAACGTTTCGACCTCAAGGGTCTTTTTCAAGTGCTTGAAAAAGACCCTTGAGGTCGGAACGTTGTGTGTTTTTACTGATACCTACAATAAAAGTGGCCAACGGGCCTTAGAAATCAGACTGGGTCTCCACCTGGATTTATGTTGGACTGTTGCTACACCCAATGTGGATGCGGGTGGTGACTGGTTGACTCCCTGGTGCGAATATTGAGCTGGGTTACACTTACAAGGTATTACGTATGGCTTGATCTGTTAAGCCGGGCGCATCCGGCGCTTACATTCACAGGTTTACGTGAAGTAATTATGATTGGAATTAACATCAACAGCGCCACCTGCTGGATGCGCCCGGCTAACGGATAAGTACCGAAAAGTTTGTTCTTTGGACTCCGTGAGGCGGATTTATCAAGGAACGTGCAAGGAAAAGTGAAGTTGTTGCACAGAGCAATCGGTCGCATTAATGATTTTGGCTACCCTCTGCACCTGGCTTGATCTATCAGCTTATGTGTGTGTGTGTGCATAGCATGCATGTGCATGGATACGTAAAGCTACACTAGACAACAAACTGCACCAAACAATATTAACTGAACATATGAAGAAATTTGGGCAGCTTAACTGGCTCAGCTGAAAGAGTCCGGCTCTTCTGCACATGCGCAGAAGAGCCGACTGTCGGGACTGAGACAGATTACCAGGGCCAATACCAGGTGAACTGAGGCACTTGGGAGGACGGCGAGGGACGCATCGGTGCTCATGGAGCTGGAGGAAGCCCCAGGTAAGGATAAAATCTTTTACTGTGCCCATCTCAGGTACGCTTTTTAAATTGCCAATTTACTCTCACTTAAGTGTGGTTATATTAACTTAAAATGAGGCTGTGATCAGTAATGTCATGTATTACTGATTTTGCCTTTGTTTTAAAATACATGTTTATCAGATATAGTAATGTGTTTAGAGAGTCAATTTAACCGTGTGGAAGAAATAGGATAACTTCGAAGCACTTTATTCAAGGAGAAATCCGCACAGACTTTAGTTTGTGCAGTACATATAGGCATGACAACCATACTTAAGTTGACATGCCTATTTCTTACAAAATGTAAAATAAATAATGCTAGTACTTTGTAAGTTACAATTAAACAGCAGCTGTATTATATATATATATATATATATATATATATATATATATATATATATATATATATATATATATATATATATATATATATATATATATATATATATATATCTGGCGTCCAAAGTGTATTCGCAGCAACTTTTATTAGGCGTGAAGTAGGCCTGAACGATTTTAGGAATAAATTGAATTGAGCGATTTCTGTCTGAAATTGCGATTTCGATTCACGATTTCCTTCAAATCAAGCTTTGTTCCCTTTCTTTACCTGTTTGTTCCTCCTCTGTCCCCCTGTCTCTCTTTGTGCCCCCTTTGCCTCTTTATGCCTTCTCTGTGTCCCTTTGTGCCCGCTCTGTCTGTGCCCCCTCTGTGTCTCTCTGTGCCTCCTCTGTCTCCCAAGCTGCATCAGTTCTGGACATAGCTTCCAGCACAAGTCCAGCGATGCCCTCTATCCACTTCGCCTCCTGCAGGCTCTAATGCATGGAATGCTTCCTGTATGTCATGCAACATACAGGAACCCAAAGTTTTGCCAAGCACAAGAGTCAGCAGTCGGTGATATAGGATGGACAGCGTTAGACTTGTGCGGAAGGTTTGTCCAACGCTGCGGTCCACATGCATCGGGACTTTGGGGAAGTTTGAAGCCACTTCTTCAAACTTCCCCATGTGGAAATGACGTGATCGCGATAATTGGCTCTTTGACGATTCCGAAATTGTGATCTTGGTGATCGCGATTTCGATTTATCTTTCAGGCCTAGCGTGAAGGGCGGTCAGCTGGAGGTGTTTGTTCATGATTTTTCTAAGAATGCCCTGAAAGACCTGAAACCCACATTAGGGCTGGTTCAGACGGACGTTTGTGCAGCGTCTACCGCCAGCGTTCGGGGCTTGGCGTTAAACGCTCCCATTCAGGTGAATGGGAGCGTTTGTACCAAGCTTTTACGCGGGTTTACACGAACGCGGCGTTCGGGTCCCGATTTTCCTTGGCGTTCAAGGAGCCCCTGGAAGCTACATGTAGCTTCCAGGGGCGGTTGACCGCGACGGGTAATGTCCCCCTAGGGGAAGAAAAAACGCGACCGCATCCGAACGCAACGCGAACGCTGCTGAAAGCCTGAACGCATCACGAACGCAACGCCAACGAACGCAACGCCTCCGAACGTCTGTCTGAACCAGCCCTTATTTTGATATGTAAACTGAAACTTTTTTGAATAAAGTTGCAGTTAGCTGTTAGCCTTTATTCCCTTCCAAGCTTGGCTGTGAGTGAAACAACCCCGCCCCCTCATATAACAGGCTGGTTTGGTACTAGGGATAACTGTGCTGGTAAACTACAAATTTGCTGAGAAATCCACTCTTTGCATACTTGAGTAACCCAGGTTTAAAGGCTTTCAGAATGCTCTGTGATCAAAGGGTATGCATATTCAGCCACTCCTGAGTACCTGCAATATATGGTAAATAATAGCATTGTAAAATGTTCGAAAAGATGTTTTATTTTAAAAAGGCTTTTGCAGTAAACAAGTTTCTGCCTTGCTAGGACAGGGAGCCTATGACTTTTAGAGAGAGTAAAAAGGCGGAAGGACTTATTTTTATGAAACGGTGAGGAAAGTCTTTTGAAACATCTGACTGACTACCAATGTTGCTGTGTTGGACAACAATCGTATCCAAAAATGTAGCCAAACGGCATAACGAGTGACCCATATCGGGCATTTTGTCCAATTCATCTGGCAGATCAACTCACAAAACTGTTGGACAGATGTCATGCAGTTAGCCAAGTGTGTAAAATGTAGTTTGAACGACATTGGTCTACTGAATGCAGACTTGTTGTGCATACTGTCATTCCCACTTGCAAGTGTGTTTTCATGAATTGATTGTTTGCAATATCAGTGTGCAGAAACAGCAAGTCTTATTCAACAACGTTGCCGCTAAAGTTGATTTTGCCGCATTAGTCGCATTTCTTCCACAACTTTTGTTGGGTGTTTTCGGACCTTTTAATCAGTGAGTTTGCTAGCTATCTTATCTATACATTAAAAAGTACCAAGTAGATTGAATGCATGAGAACTTCTACTTTTTGATACAAATAATCTAGTATGTAAAGAAATTCTTTGCACATAACTGGATTAACATTTTTCACTTCATTTATCTGCACTGCTCATCACTGCCTCCAAAATAAAGTGCTTATGTGGACACTGGGCGTCATAAGTAAAAATCCAGTCACATACTTACTCGCCCTGTACTGGGATTGTAATCCGGACAGGTAAGGCCCCGTTCATATTTTGCAATGCAAATCAGGATCACAATTGTATAGCAATTGTGATTTTTGCATTGCGGTGACTTTTCTCAATTGTGTTTTGCGATTCTCATTCCAGCGAATAAGAATCACAGCATAATCACCAGGAAAATGCTTCATGCAGCATGTTTGCAATCGTCGGAAATCAAAAATGCACTGCAATCGCTGCAGTGTGAGTAATCCCATAGGATTACTTCTGCAGCAGTGCTTTGCTGATTGCCATCGTGGGGGAAAAGTGCCAGACTGTGAATGAGGCCTAATTGTTTTTTATACGCCATCTGTTTATAGTCAGCTGTAGCTGTCCCTGCAATTCCCTTCATGGCCACAAACAAAATCTAGCATGGTAAATTATTTTGGTGGCTTTAGCTTGATCATGAGAATATTCGAATAGCGACTTTTAGAATCTGCATAACTGTAATTTTGACTTTTTTTTTTTAAATTTATTTATTTTATTTTATTTTTTTTTTGCTGTGTTTTTACCCATAGGCGGCTGTATGCGATGATTTCAAAAAATCTGGTAGCTGCTGATTCACAAGGCAAGTTATTGAAAAAAAACCTGACTTCTCTTCTAGGTAATTTAAGAACATTAGGTAAACTGAGCAGTGTGAGCACTCACATAAAGATACAGTTTCCTAGGTAAATCATATCTGAGGTATTTATGTTTCTCGGCTTAAAGGTGTATAAGCCAAGGTTAGGAAATGCAGAGGTTGGTGTAAGGCATAGGTGAATGAGCCGTGTTCCATGTGGCAGAAAATAACGAATTTTTCAGACTGTAATGCACTTTTTCTACCCAAAAGGGGGAGGGGGGGAGAAGTCAGTGCATCTTGTGGTCCAAATAATAGAATGTGGACCAGCGCCAGGTGTCCTATCACACACGTACATGCTTCCCCACACGTACATGCTTCTGTGGTCACCAAACACAATGCCCCCTGCCGCCGGCTGCTCCTTTAACAGTCTTAATACTTGGGCCAGTGGTTTAGGGAGGCTCACTCACCTTCTGTCCCGGGAGTGGTGGCTGATCGTGTGTGCGGAAGTAGCCACACGTAGAGAGCCATCCTTCCGATGCCCTGCGGTCAATCGGGGGGGGGGGGGGGCGGTTTGCAAGCCGCTGCTTGTTTTGTAACTAGCAGGTCCATGGCTCCATCATTGGGGCCAATTCCTTCACTAGCTCATTAGGGGTGACCTATCAGATGTCTGCTGGCAGCCTTCCTTAAACAACAAAGGAACGACGCCCACTATTGGCAGCTCCCCACTTTAGTTGGCCGCAGGGCGTCTAAAGGGTGGCCCAAGTATTGAGATGATTAAAAGAGCAGCTGGTGCATTGAATCGCTGCACCTGCTTTGCCCTTACTCCCAGCGTCACTGTCCTGGGGCTCAACCTCTGCCCCACTGGCTATTAGGTGATGGCTGGTGCGAGGTATAGTACACAAAAGAGGACGGGGGGGGGGGCAGAGGGGGACATAATAATGGGGGAGAAGATCCACAAGATGCCCCTGCACCATCGACACACCAGGATACATATTTTTTTTTCCCCTCTAGGTTTTGCCCTCTAAATCTAGGTGCATCTTATGGTCAGGAGCTGCTTGTTGGCTGAAAATATGGTAGTCATTGTGACTTGTCTATGGATGCTGTGTCTAGTCAGAACTGTCTTGCAGATGCTGCTGCCGGTCATTTGCAATAGACCTGCAAAGGGAGTAACTTTGGTCGACTATTATTATTATCCCAGTGATTGAAAGCTCTCATTGTCTATGGCACTGTTGCTAGCAATAGTTGCTCCTAGAAAAGTCTTAAGTCACAAATGTAGCAGGGCCTTAAATACAGAATCAAATGCACTACTTGGGCATGTGTGTATCTTCATGTGTTATAGTCCAACTATATATTATAACCCTGCTTGGAGTTCTTGCACAGAGACACACTTTCTTTAGAACCTGGTAAGGATTAGGCAATTGATACGGAGAAGTTCGGTTAAATACAGAAACCCAGATGGCTAATAATAAAACTGACTACCAGTATTATTTAACACAGCCTGCACATTTTGTTTTGGTAATTCTTTTGAAAGTTTATGTAGTGCCAAGTATTTATAATAAGTACTGTGTGTATTAAATATAAGTTGAAACAAATCTAAATAAGCAATGTACTATTAACGCATGGTGCTTGTGGAATTGCAGTGATGGCTGTGTGGGTGGGATTGCAGTGATGGCTGTGTGGGTGGGATTGCAGTGATGGCTGTGTGGGTGGGATTGCAGTGATGGCTGTGTGGGTGGGATTGCAGTGATGGCTGTGTGGGTGGGATTGCAGTGATGGCTGTGTGGGTGGGATTGCAGTGATGGCTGTGTGGGTGGGATTGCAGTGATGGCTGTGTGGGTGGGATTGCAGTGATGGCTGTGTGGGTGGGATTGCAGTGATGGCTGTGTGGGTGGGATTGCAGTGATGGCTGTGTGGGTGGGATTGCAGTGATGGCTGTGTGGGTGGGATTGCAGTGGTGGCTGTGTGGGTGGGATTGCAGTGGTGGCTGTGTGTGGTGCGGGTGGAATTGCAGTGATGGCTGTGCGGGTGGAATTGCAGTGATGGCTGTGTGTGTGTGGTGCGGGTGGAATTGCAGTGATGGCTGTGTGTGTGGTGCGGGTGGAATTGCAGTGATGGCTGTGTGTGTGGTGCGGGTGGAATTGCAGTGATGGCTGTGTGTGTGGTGCGGGTGGAATTGCAGGGATGGCTGTGTGTGGTGCGGGTGGAATTGCAGGGATGGCTGTGTGTGTGGCGCGGCTGGAATTGCAGTGATGGCTGTGTGTGGTGCTGGTGGAATTGCAGTGATGGCTGTGTGTGTGGTGTGGGTGGAATTGCAGTGATGGCTGTGTGCGCTGCGGGTGGAATTGCAGTGATGGCTGTGTGTGGTGCTGGTGGAATTGCAGTGATGGCTGTGTGTGTGGTGCGGGTGGAATTGCAGTGATGGCTGTGTGTGTGGTGCTGGTGGAATTGCAGTGATGGCTGTGTGTGTGGTGCGGGTGGAATTGCAGTGATGGCTGTGTGTGTGGTGCGGGTGGAATTGCAGTGATGGCTGTGTGTGTGTGGTGCGGGTGGAATTGCAGTGATGGCTGTATGTGTGGTGCTGGTGGAATTGCAGTGATGGCTGTGTGTGTGGTGCGGGTGGAATTGCAGTGATGGCTGTGTGTGTGGTGCGGGTGGAATTGCAGTGATGGCTGTGTGTGTGGTGCGGGTGGAATTGCAGTGATGGCTGTGTGTGTGGTGCGGGTGGAATTGCAGTGATGGCTGTGTGTGTGGTGCGGGTGGAATTGCAGTGATGGCTGTGTGTGTGGTGCGGGTGGAATTGCAGTGATGGCTGTGTGTGTGGTGCGGGTGGAATTGCAGTGATGGCTGTGTGTGTGGTGCGGGTGGAATTGCAGTGATGGCTGTGTGTGTGGTGCTGGTGGAATTGCAGTGATGGCTGTGTGTGTGGTGCGGGTGGAATTGCAGTGATGGCTGTGTGTGTGGTGCGGGTGGAATTGCAGTGATGGCTGTGTGTGTGTGGTGCGGGTGGAATTGCAGTGATGGCTGTATGTGTGGTGCTGGTGGAATTGCAGTGATGGCTGTGTGTGTGGTGCGGGTGGAATTGCAGTGATGGCTGTGTGTGTGGTGCGGGTGGAATTGCAGTGATGGCTGTGTGTGTGGTGCGGGTGGAATTGCAGTGATGGCTGTGTGTGTGGTGCGGGTGGAATTGCAGTGATGGCTGTGTGTGTGGTGCGGGTGGAATTGCAGTGATGGCTGTGTGTGTGGTGCGGGTGGAATTGCAGTGATGGCTGTGTGTGTGGTGCGGGTGGAATTGCAGTGATGGCTGTGTGTGTGGTGCGGCTGGAATTGCAGTGATGGCTGTGTGTGTGGTGCGGGTGGAATTGCAGTGATGGCTGTGTGTATGCTGCGGGTGGAATTGCAGTGATGGCTGTGTGTGTGCTGCGGGTGGAATTGCAGTGATGGCTGTGTGTGTGGTGCTGCTGGAATTGCAGGGATGGCTGTGTGTGGTGCGGGTGGAATTGCAGTGATGGCTGTGTGTGGTGCTGGTGGAATTGCAGTGATGGCTGTGCGGGTGGAATTGAAGTGATGGCTGTGTGTGTGGTGCGGGTGGAATTGCAGTGATGGCTGTGTGTGGTGCTGGTGGAATTGCAGTGATGGCTGTGCGGGTGGAATTGCAGTGATGGCTGTGTGTGTGGTGCGGGTGGAATTGCAGTGATGGCTGTGTGTGTGGTGCGGGTGGAATTGCAGTGATGGCTGTGTGTGTGGTGCGGGTGGAATTGCAGTGATGGCTGTGTGTGTGGTGCTGCTGGAATTGCAGTGATGCCTGTGTGTGTGTGGTGCGGGTGGAATTGCAGTGATGGCTGTGTGTGTGGTGCGGGTGGAATTGCAGTGATGGCTGTGTGTGTGGTGCGGGTGGAATTGCAGTGATGGCTGTGTGTGTGGTGCGGGTGGAATTGCAGTGATGGCTGTGTGTGGTGCGGGTGGAATTGCAGGGATGGCTGTGTGTGGTGCTGCTGGAATTGCAGGGATGGCTGTGTGTGGTGCGGGTGGAATTGCAGTGATGGCTGTGTGTGGTGCTGGTGGAATTGCCGTGATGGCTGTGCGGGTGGAATTGAAGTGATGGCTATGTGTGTGGTGCGGGTGGAATTGCAGTGATGGCTGTGTGTGGTGCTGGTGGAATTGCAGTGATGGCTGTGTGGGTGGAATTGCAGTGATGGCTGTGTGTGTGGTGCGGGTGGAATTGCAGTGATGGCTGTGTGTGTGGTGCGGGTGGAATTGCAGTGATGGCTGTGTGTGTGGTGCGGGTGGAATTGCAGTGATGGCTGTGTGTGTGGTGCGGGTGGAATTGCAGTGATGGCTGTGTGTGTGCTGCGGGTGGAATTGCAGTGATGGCTGTGTGTGTGTGGTGCAGGTGGAATTGCAGTGATGGCTGTGTGTGGTGCGGGTGGAATTGCAGGGATGGCTGTGTGTGGTGCTGCTGGAATTGCAGTGATGGCTGTGTGCGCTGCGGGTGGAATTGCAGGGATGGCTGTGTGTGGTGCGGCTGGAATTGCAGTGATGGCTGTGTGTGTGGTGCGGGTGGAATTGCAGTGATGGCTGTGTGTGGTGCGGCTGGAATTGCAGTGATGGCTGTGTGTGTGGTGCGGGTGGAATTGCAGGGATGGCTGTGTGTGGTGCGGGTGGAATTGCAGTGATGGCTGTGTGTGGTGCTGGTGGAATTGCCGTGATGGCTGTGCGGGTGGAATTGAAGTGATGGCTGTGTGTGTGGTGCGGGTGGAATTGCAGGGATGGCTGTGTGTGGTGCGGCTGGAATTGCAGTGATGGCTGTGTGTGTGGTGCGGGTGGAATTGCAGTGATGGCTGTGTGTGTGCTGCGGGTGGAATTGCAGTGATGGCTGTGTGTGTGTGGTGCAGGTGGAATTGCAGTGATGGCTGTGTGTGGTGCGGGTGGAATTGCAGGGATGGCTGTGTGTGGTGCGGCTGGAATTGCAGTGATGGCTGTGTGCGCTGCGGGTGGAATTGCAGGGATGGCTGTGTGTGGTGCGGCTGGAATTGCAGTGATGGCTGTGTGTAGTGCGGGTGACTTGTAAAACTCTTTGTGTAGGATTTATCATTTTTTGGAAATAGATCATTCATTGAACAACATGTTAACCACTTTTTTATTTTTTTTCCCCCTTCAGAATCATTAGGAGAGGCATTGTATGAGAAAGACAAGCATACCTATTCATCACACCAGAGCCCTGAACAGGTAGGAATTTGTATGGACGTTTTCAACATTCACACCCTTCCTCCACTGCTTTATTAATAAGTTAAATAGAACATTATCAGTGAAAAAACACATTCCAAATAGCTGTTTGCAACCCGAAATGTCTATAATGTTATTTTTTTTTTTTTCTTTTATTTTTTTTTTTTTGCTATTAACACCTCTCTATGAAAAAGTCAGCCGCCCTCATCTGTGCTCTATATTCCACTCTCTGCTTTGGTGTTGATTGTTTGCTTTTTTCTTCTTTTTTTTTTTTGTTTACTTTGCCATTACAAAACGACTAGGCAGCTTAGGAGAGAGCAGAGAACTCTATTGAGAAAATAATTCTGGGAATGATCTTATAGTATATAAAACTAGGTACAGCAGGTTACACATTCAGAGGTGAATCTAAATACCATGGCTTTGGTTTAATGAGGCTGGAGACATAAGTAGTTATCCATGCCTGCACTGGACTTTAAAAGTGTCTGCTATGAATGTACAGTTCTCCCTGTATGTTTTAAAGCTAAGTGGATTCATTTATGATTCTGACAGGTGTGTTGGTTTAAAAAAAATAAAAAGGCCTGATTACAAATGGGTTCAGAAAAATTATGGTTTTGTAGACAGCAAATACCTTTACACAAAGGGCAGACTGGTGAATACTATACAAAAGGCATTGGGGTAGACGCACTATGTAGAGACAGATGTGGAAGGCACGTGGACTTGTGCAGAAGGCACAGATTATCATTTACATGACCATAAACTGGGCAAAACAATAAGACAATAAGAGGCCACTTTAATTCCTTTCCTACCCTTCCACCAAACAATATTGTAGTTTGCAAGAACATCTTTTTGTTTTAATCGTTGTTAATCTAAGCTGTTCGAAGGGATACATAGCTTTTTAAAGTCCTGATGGATTTTCGTAACGGATTTAACCCCTAATAGAACATAGCGATTATACATGCCTGAATTCACAGGCACCCACACCTCTATGGTAATGTGTAGAGCTTTTCTTCAATTATCTGTATAGGCTGTGTGGTCTGTGGAGGCTTTTACTGCAGCTCTATGTACTGGACTGTAATTGCATTATTAATTCACTAACATTATAGCAATCATTTCTATGGTTTGATATGGCCCATTTGATGGTTGCAGAATCTTCACATGTAACGGTTCCTCCTGAGTCCAGGCCAGGTTTGCAGGCTCTCTTATGTTCTTTAATGACCATCAGTTCTTTTTATACGGTTTCCTAGTTGAACTTGTTCGTCCATTAACTCGGCTTCTCTTTAATAGGGTACAGCTTATGATCTGCAAGAAAAATTGACTCCAGACTCTGCATCATCCCCAAAGAAGGACCACGGTGAATCTGGTAAGACATTCTCCATTTCTGATGTGTTCCTTTGGGGTCAGTTGGTTCCTAGCATTCCCTACAAAGCTGTGGCACATGGATGACCATGTTGTGGTGATTTGGTGCTGTCCATATCAATGTAGCTACTAACATTTTAATAGTTTGTGATACATTGCACAGTAAAAATTGATCTATACAGACTGTATTCTAGATGACTACAGCTAGCTCAGTGAGTTGAGTTGCAATTAGCAGTAACTGCAAGCAGTGATTTAGCTACAGAGACATTAGCCCCAGTGCACATTTTACCCTAACTGCCCCCAGAACTGTGCTTCCTTCCCCCACAGAACCTGTTTTCTAGGGATAGCTACAGTAGATGCCTGAATACAGAGTGGGCAGATGATTATAAGACTAAATTAACAGTTGGTGTGCTACCTGTAAAAGCAGAAACAAAATAGTTGCGCATCACATTATCCGTGCATTGCGTAGCATACAGTCAGTGAAAAGTATGCTTCACTGTTAATGTGCGTAGTAATGTACTGCGTTGGGCTACCACACGACGTTGCACAGCACCAGCCGCACTGTGACTGCATAGGTGCTGCATTACAATTGCACTGCAACACCCCACTGTGAATATAGCCAAGGGCTCAAACCCACTAGCAGCCTAAGCGCTAGCGATTTGAAAAGCTCTTGCTAATGCAATGCTATGGGGGATTTTTATAAAATCATATCCCTCAAGTGGGATCACATCCATAGCATTACATTAGCAAGAGCTTTTCAAATTCACAAACTCTTAGTAACATACTGCTAGTGGGTTCCAGGCCTAAATTTTCGTTTCCACTAGAAGCCCTTCAAGCTCATTTTGAAGCTGCACCTTTTTTACTGATCGCAAGAACACTCATGAAGCTGTGATGTGAGATCCAGGTCATGTAGATGGTCATGTAGATTTGGGCTAAAAATTGGAGCTGAATTTTGCTTCTGTAGGGAGAGGCAGAATTGCCTGTTAAATGATAAATCACAGGTATCAATAATTAGCCTTTAGAATCCTATTAGTCCTGTGCAAGTTCCTGTTCAGCCCAAGAGAGAGAATGTTCAGTGCAGAGTGAGGCCCAGTGCACACCGGGCGGATCCGCCGGCCAAATCCGCCTGAAAATCTGCGTAGCTAATGTATCTCTATGGGCTGGTGCACACCGGCGGTTTGAGCTTTTTACCAAGCCGCAAATGTGCCTCTTGCTGCACGTTTGCGGTTTGCTAAAAACCTCAAACCGCCGGTGTGCACCAGCCCATAGAGATACATTAGCCACGCGGATGTGGCCGGCGGATCTCATACAAAATCCGCTCGGTGTGCACCCAGCAAATATCGGCTCTCTGCTCCCAAAACCGCTAGCGTTTTGACGATCTGCTAGCGGTTTTGGTGTGCACTGGGCCTAAGAAAAACTGCATAGTCAAATCTTTCATTATAATTGTCACTATTTGTCACCCATGTGCCAGACCTCCAAAAGAATGCTTTGGCATTGTATAAACTGTATTTTGTATTTTTTTTTATTTTTTTACTTTGCTTAGAAGCAAGCTCTTCAAATGATCAACCAACAGACCATCAAAGAAAGCGTCATAAATCAGACAGTATTTCTTTAACCTTTGATGAAAGCCTTTCGTGGTGGGTGATAAGTGGCTTACAGTGTGATAAAAATAACAGTGATTCAACAGACACCTCTTCTAATGCTGTAAGTAAGGTTATTGGCTAAGAACAAGTTTGTGCGAGAGACTTGTAATTTTTTCAGTAAGGGGTGTCTGGCGACAGTGTGCATTGAGAGCATTGTGGCTTCTATGGGAGTGCTGGGACAAGAGGTGTGCCTATATCTGTTCTGATGTTTTTGAGCTAGTCTGTACATTCTGGTGTGCTTTGATTGCAAGTAGATTGTGTTCATAAGGAAGATAAGAATTATAATCGTTTTATCTTGAATGTGTCTTTAAGATGCAGCACTTTTGTTTTGGTACTGTCTGTGTGATTGTTCATAAGAAATGTGTGGTCCATATAGAAGTTTATGAAAGTTTGGCCTGGATTATGTGATTACCCACCGGTTTGAGCATGGTACTGTATATATTAATTCTGTGTACAAATTACGATAGAAATTAATTCTACTTGCATAAACACTTTCCCTTTTAAGAGCCCTTGTGAAAGAGATTTATTTATTTTTCTTAATTGTGTCACAACTTTACGAAACTTTTGAGAATATGGCCCTCTGTGTCCCACTCTACAGTTAAGGAGGAAACAGTGGTGTGCCGTTACTGGCGGAAATTGACTAGGGCAAGTTTTTCAAATTTTCTGCTTACATGAAGAGGAGATCCTCCTTTTTTAAACCGCATTAGTTCATTTCAGAGGGGAACAAATTCCAAACAGATTTCAGAACTGGACCCGTATGCAATTCTCTTTTTCACCTGAGTTTTCTCCTGGGTGATATTTTTTAAACTTGTCAATAAAATGCCTTTTAAGCCCCCAGAAGGCAAGAAAATGCTCAAAATAATTTTGATAGTGCGTACCAATTTTTTGGTGCTTTTTAAGTTGAAAAGTACTGGAAAGTTATTTAAAATCAAAGATTAAAAATGTATCTCCTAGGAGAAAACTCCAGTGAAAAAGAGAATTGCATATGGCCCCAGGATTCTAGAGAAGTGGAGCTGCAGGAAATCCTGTATGCGGTAGTGCTAAGTTGTGACTAGGATAGATGAGATGAAGATCATCATTAGTCGAGTGCAGGTTGTTTGTTGGATGGCATCTGAAGATCAATGTAGCAATGCATTGGAGAGCACTTTGTAGGCAAGAATAAGCCTCAACTGTATACTTTGATAGGAAAAGAGAGGAGGAAAGGACATAAAGTGGAAAAGGATAAAAAAGAGCAATGTTAAAGCAAAACTTTGAGGCACAAAATCAATTCTTTATTTTTATCTGGTAAACCAGTAATAAGGATGCTAACCAGACAATCTAAAAGTTAAAAATCGCTCTTACTTCTCCTTAAAGGGAAGGTTTAAGCAAAATAGAGTTTCACTTACCTGGGGCTTCTACCAGCCCCATGCAGCCATCCTGTGCCCTCGTAGTCACTCACTGCTGCTCCAGTCCCCCGCTGGCAGCTTGCCGACCTCGGAGGTCGGCAGGCCGCATTGCGTACGTTTTTACTCATTCCCTCTAGTGCAGGAACATTAACACATACATTTTTACGCATTACTGGTTCAATGCGTAAAAATTTACGCATTGAAACTCATTTTTTTTATTTTGCTTGAACTTCCCCTTTAAAAGATAATTCCCCAGTTTCCCTGGCTCTTATTTGGTATATCTGCCGCACAAAGGAAGTTGCAAGGCATGCTGGGGTTTTTTTTCCTTTACTTTTTCCCTCAGACATAACTAATGCAGCCTGATTGGCTGAAGCCTATTCCCCTCCTGTTTTCCCTTCCCACACCTCTCTTCCTCTCTGGCAAATATTTTTCATGCTGAGACAATGCACTTACAGCTGCAGAGCTGGGTGGGAGAGTATGAAGACTGGGAGGAGGGCGGGCAATGACACACAACGTAAAGGAGGAAATGTCAGGATTGGCTTCAAGATGGACAGAATCAAAATGAAAAATCCTAAGGATTTTTTTTCCCCCCTCTATAGAAAAATCACTAAAATCAAAATGTGGACAGTGCAATACATATGTTATGTAAATAGAGCAAGTATTTCTCTACTGATATAGATCTGTTCCCTACTGACAGAATGTTTGTTTTGGCCATACACAAGTTTTATGACCCCTATAATTGGTTATTGGGGAGGATTCGCTGCAGGTGTCTTCAGCAAAAATGGTAGTTCACACTAAATCTAGTGCCAGTCCTCTTCCCAAAGCCGACCAACAGACATGCAGAACGGACCTCATGCTTTCCTGTGGGAAAGCAGGGACCCAGTCGCACCTGCCTTTTGCCACCATGTCCAGATTTCTCCACTGCGTTAACTTTCCATAACATGCAGCACACACCGCATTGCCTGGTACACACAGACAAAGATCGAATTTTGTGCATGGATGCAGATCAGCATTCTGGAAATGATTGAATAATGGGAAATTTCTAGTCAATCTTATGGAAAAATTGCATGGTGTGTACCAGGCCTTATGACTGCTTTTATTTTATTTTTTTAAAGTCCTAATCTAAATCCTTTGTGAAAGGATACATTGGTTAGTAATGTGATTTTTTTGCTGCCCTCATTGACAACCATGCATTAAAAGTTATCCTAGAGTGAAAGTAAAATGAGATTAATAGTTGTATCTAAAGGCCTAATCCTGAACAGGCCTTTTCTGAAATCCAATATTTGTATTTATTCTAATTTTGTATTTTAAAAAAAATCTAGTGTCCCTATTCAATTAATGTCCAGGAGATACATTATGACATCATATCTACTGAAAACATACTAAAAAGTATGTTAAAGTAATATCAAACTTATTTTAAACATTTTCTTGCATGCAGGTGGATTAAAAGATGTTCTATTGAGGTGGTGTGTAAACGTCTCCTGTGAGAGAAAAGATAATTGAATAGGGGGCCATGGTTTGAAGACTGTATTATGCCACTGCAGTTGTTGCACTTTGTTTATTCAGAAGCAGAATAATGACCTATTGCACTGTCATATCTGTTCCCTGCTGACAGAATTATTGTTTTGGCCATACACAAGCTTTATGACCCCTATAATTGGATATTGGAGTATTAGCTGCAGGTGACTTCAGCAAAAATATGAATTCACACAGTGCCAGTCTGCTTCCCTAAGCCGACCAACAGGCATGCAGAAAGGACCGCATGCTTTCCTGTGGGAAAACATGAACCCAGTCACACCTGTCTACATGCAGCGCACAACGCACCAGACCACTGGAGTGGAGAGTGTATTCATGCCCTACAGATATACTGCCACTCTAGTATGGTGCGAAACCGAGATTACAGTGATGTGAAAAACTATTTGCCCCCTTCCTGATTTCTTATTCTTTTGCATGTTTGTCACACTTAAATGTTTCTGCTCATCAAAAACCGTTAACTATTAGTCAAAGATAACATAATTGAGTACAAAATGCAGTTTTAAAGGAACTCCGAGCAGTGCAGAAACTATGGAAAGATGCATATCATTTTAAAGCTCTTTCTCCTCTTTCCAATGATATATAAACCGCCGACCTACACCTTTTTAGTTTTCGCTATTTTCGCGATTGAAATTGCCGCGGCCGCGATTTCAATCGCGAAAATCGAGAAAACTAAAAGGTGTAGGGCGACGATTTAGGTGTCACCAGAAAGCGGAGAAAGAGAGCTTTAAAATGATATCCATCTTTCCATAGTTACATTGTATTACACAGGACGACACTTTCCCCAGTGTCAGCAGCTCCATTCAGCAGAATAGAGCTGCTGACTTTAGGAAAAAGTTGCCCTGTGTAATACAATGTAACTAAGGAACGATGGATATCACTTTAAAGCTCTCTTTCTCCTCTTTCTGGCGACACCTAAATCGTCGCCCTACGCCTTTTAGTTTTCTCGATTTTTGCGATTGAAATCGCTGCCGTGGCAATTTCAATCGCGAAAATAGCGAAAACTAAAAGGCGTAGGGCGGCGATTTATATATCATTGGAAAGAGGAGAAAGAGAGCTTTAAAATGATATGCATCTTTCCATAGTTTCTGCACTGCTCGGAGCCCCTTTAAATGATGATTTTTATTATTTAGTGAAGAAAAAAACTCCAAATCTACATGGCCCTGTGTGAAAAAGTGATTGCCCCCTTGTTAAAAAAATAATTGTGGTTTATCACACCTGAGTTAAATTTCTGGAGTCACCCCCAGGCCTGATTACTGCCACACCTATTTCAATCAAGAAATCACTTAAATGGGAGCTATCTGACACAGAGAAGTAGACCAAAAGCACCTCAAAAGCTAGACATCATGCCAAGATCCAAAGAAATTCAGGAACAAATGAGAACAAAAGTAATTGAGATCTATTAGTCTGGTAAAGGTTATAAAGCCATTTGTAAAGCTTTGGGACTCCAGTGAACCACAGTGAGAGCCATTATCCACAAATGGCAAAAACATGGAACAGTGATGAACCTTCCCAGGAGTGGCCGGCCGACCAAAATTACCCCAAGAGCGCAGAGAAAACTCATCCGAGAGGCCACAAAAGACCCCAGGACAACATCTAAAGAACTGCAGGCCTCACTTGCCTCAATTAACCACTTGCCGACCGCCCACAGCCGATGGGCGGCGGCAAAGTGGACGCCGAAAGGACCGCAATACGCCCATCGGCGTTGCGTCCTTTCGGCATGCCCGGGGAGCGCGCGGCATGCACTGGTGACTCGTGCTTCCCCGGCAACTGGCTCCGCCCACCCACGACGGCAACCCGCCGGCCGTTCGGAAGCGCCGGCGGGTTGTTAACCCCACGATCGCCGCATACAAAGTGTATAATACACTTTGTAATGTATACAAAGTGTATTATGCAGGCTGCCTCCTGCCCTGGTGGTCCCAGAGTCCGAGGGACCACCAGGACAGGCTGCAGACACCCTAGTCTGCACCAAACACACTGATCCTGCCCCCCTTTCCCTCTGATCGCCCACAGCACCCCTCAGACCTCTGTTTACACCTAATCACTCCCCTAATCACCCATCAATCACTCCGTCACTATCTGTCAACGCTATTTTTTTAGTTTAGGTCCTAACTGCCCCCTGGGGACTCCTGATCACCCCCCCACCCCTCAGATTCTCCCCAGACAACTCCCCCCCCCCCCCCCCCCCAAATGTACTGTATGCATCTATCCCCTCTGTAATAACCCACTGATCACCTTTCAATCACCCATCAATCACCCCGTCACTGCCACCCATCAATCAGCCCCTCACCCACCCACACCCCATAAATGACCCCATTTTAGAAAGAAGACACCCCAAGGTATTCCGTTAGGGGTATGGTGAGTTCATAGAAGATTTTATTTTTTGTCACAAGTTAGCAGAAATTGATTTTTATTGGTATTTTTCACAAAGGGTCAATTTCCGCTAACTTGTGACAAGAAAAAAAACTTCTATGAACTTGCCATACTCCTAACAGAATACCTTGTGGTGTCTTTCTAAAATGGGGTCACTTGTGGGGTTCCTAAACTGCCCTGGCATTTTAGTAGCCCTAAACCGTGAGGAGTAGTCTTGAAACCAAATGTCTCAAAATGACCTGTGAAATTCTAAAGGTACACATTGGACTTTGGGCCCCTTAGCACAGTTAGGGTGCAAAAAAGTGCCACACATGTGGTACCGCCGTACTCAGGAAAAGTAGTATAATGTGTTTTGTGGTGTATTTTTACATATACCCATGCTGGGGGGGAGAAATCTCTCTGTAAATGAATAATTGTGTGTAAAAAAAAAAAAAATCAAAACATTGTCATTTACAGAGATATTTCTCCCACCCAGCATGGGTATGTGTAAAAATACACCCCAAAACACATTATACTACTTCTGAGTACGGCGATACCACATGTGTGGCACTGTTTTGCAGCCTAACTGCGCTAAGGGGCCCAAAGTCCAATGAGCACCTTTAGGCTTTACAGGGGTGCTTACAATTTAGCACCCCCCAAAATGCCAGGACAGTAAACACACCCCACAAATGACCCCATTTTGGAAAGTAGACACTTCAAGGTATTCAGTGAGGGGTATGGTGAGTCCGTGGCAGATTTCATTTTTTTTTTTCACAAGTTAGCAGAAATGGAAACTTTTTTTTGTTTTGTTTTATTTTTGTTTCAAAGTGTCATTTTCCGCTAACTTGTGACAAAAAATAAAATCTTCTATGAACTCACCATGCCTCTCAGTGAATACTTTGGGATGTCTTCTTTCCAAAATGAGGTCATTTGGGGGGTATTTATTCTATCCTGGAATTTTAGCACCTCATGAAACATGACAGGTGCTCAGAAAAGTCGGAGATGCTTCATAATGGGAAAATTCACTTTTTTATTAAAGACATGTAGCACAATAAATTTGGACAAAAATGTATACAGAAATGTTACTTTATTTGACAAATTTTATCACAGAAAGTTAAAAAAATCATTTTTTTTTACAAAATTCATGTTTTTTTGATGAATGTAATACTAAAAATCGCAGCAGCAATCAAGTGGCACCAAAAGAAAGCTGTATTAGTTACAAGAAAAGGAGGGAAAATTCATTTAGATAGTAGGTTGTATAACCGAGCAATAAACCGTTAAATCTGCAGTGGTCTGAATGGGGAAAAAAGGCTCTGGTCCTTAACCACCCTGGCGTTCTGATTAAATCGCCAGGGTGGCTGCGGGAGGGTTTTTTTTTTAAATAAAAAAAAAAACTATTTCATGCAGCCAACTGAAAGTTGGCTGCATGAAAGCCCACTAGAGGGCGCTCCGGAGGCGATCTTCCGATCGCCTCCGGCGCCCAGAATAAACAAGGAAGACCGCAATGAGCGGCCTTCCTTGTTTTGCTTATATCGTCGCCATAGCGACGAGCGGAGTGACGTCAGCCGACGTCCTGACGTCAGCCGCCTCCGATCCAGCCCTTAGCGCTGGCCGGAACTTTTTGTTCCGGCTACGCTGGGCTCAGGCGGCTGGGGGGACCCTCTTTCGCCGCTGCTCGCGGCGAATCGCCGCAGAGCGGCGGCGATCAGGCAGCACACGCGGCTGGCAAAGTGCCGGCTGCGTGTGCTGCTTTTTATTTCATTAAAATCGGCCCAGCAGGGCCTGAGCGGCAGCCGCTGGCGGTGTTGGACGAGCTGAGCTCGTCCAGACCGCTCAGCTGGTTAAAGAGAATCTGTATTGTTAAAATCACACAAAAGTAAACATACCAGTGCGTTAGGGGACATCTCCTATTACCCTCTGTCACAATTTCGCCGCTCCCCGCCGCATTAAAAGTGGTTAAAAACAGTTTTAAAAAGTTTGTTTATAAACAAACAAAATGGCCACCAAAACAGGAAGTAGGTTGATGTACAGTATGTCCACACATAGAAAATACATCCATACACAAGCAGGCTGTATACAGACTTCCTTTTGAATCTCAAGAGATCATTTGTGTGTTTCTTTCCCCCTGCATCTCTCATGCACTGAAGTTTCAGGCTGCTCTTTTCTTCCTGCAAACAGCTTTGCCCTTGTCTGTAATTCCTCACTATGTGAAAGCCCAGCCAGCTCAGAGGACGATTTATCCAGCTTGTAAAAGATAAGAGAGAAGAGAGAAGCTGCTCTAATCTAAATAATACACAGGCAGTGTGCATAGAGCGGCCTGGAAGGGGGAGTTCATAGCAGAACCACAACACTGAAGAACTTGGCAGCCTTCCAGACACAGGCCTGACAAGTCTGACAAGAGAGAGATAAGTTGATTTATTACAGAGACTGTGATAGTACAAAGTGCTGCAGTAAGCCAGAACACATTAGAATAGCTTTTGTAACTTGTAGGATGATAAAAAACAGGATGCAATTTTTGTTACGGAGTCTCTTTAAGGGGTAGAAAGACTGTGGTCCTCAAATGGTTAAGGTCAGTGTTCACGACTCCACCATAAGAAAGAGACTGGGCAAAAACGGGCTGCATGGCAGATATCCAAGGCGCAAACCACTTTTAAGCAAAAAGAACATTAAGGCTCGTCTCAATTTTGCTAAAAAACATCTCAATGATTGCCAAGACTTTTGGGAAAATACCTTGTGGACCGACGAGACAAAAGTTGAACTTTTTGGAAGGTGCATGTCCCGTTACATCTGGCGTAGCAGTAACACAGCATTTCAGCAAAAGAACATCATACCAACAGTAAAATATGGTGGTGGTAGTGTGATGGTCTGGGGTTGTTTTGCTGCTTCAGGACCTGGAAGGCTTGCTGTGATAGATAGAACCATGAATTCTACTGTCTACCAAAAAATCCTGAAGGAGAATGTCCGGCCATCTGTTCGTCAACTCAAGTTGAAGCGATCTTGGGTGCTGCAGCAGGACAATGACCCAAAACACACCAGCAAATCCACCTCTGAATGGCTGAAGAAAAACAAAATGAAGACTTTGGAGTGGCCTAGTCAAAGTCCTGACCTAAATCCTATTGAGATGTTGTGGCATGACCTTTAAAAAGGCGGTTCATGCTAGAAAACCCTCAAATAAAGCTGAATTACAACAATTCTGCAAAGATGAGTGGGCCAAAATTCCTCCAGAGCGCTGTAAAAGACTCGTTGCAAGTTATCGCAAACGCTTGATTGCAGTTATTGCTGCTAAAGGTGGCCCAACCAGTTATTAGGTTCAGGGGACAATTTCTTTTTCACACAGGGATATGTAGGTTTTGAGTTATTTTTTCCTCACTAAATAATAACCATCACTTAAAACTGCATTTTGTGTTCAATTATGTTATCTTTGACTGAGGGCTCGTTTCCACTAGTGCGGCGTGTGTCTCGCAGACGCACGCCGGCGCTGAGCGGGTGGGCGGGATCGCAGGCGAATCCCATGAGCCGTGCCATGCACGGCTATGGGATTCGCAGCTTCCGCCGCAAATTCTGCGGGGGGTTCCGGCCAAATCGCTCCCACAAGCGATTCGGCCGCGGCGCCGCTATCTCCTATGGCAGAGTTTCCCCGTGCGATTCATGTGCGGGGAAACTCTGCGGAATCGCGGCGGAAACCACGATAGTGGAAACGGGCCCTCATAGTTAACGGTTTTTGATGAGCAGAAATATTTAAGTGTGACAAACATGCAAAAGAATAAGAAATCAGGAAGGAGGCAAATAGTTTTTCACATCACTGTAACTGCAGAAAAGTTTAAAGCGCATACAGAACAAAAAGTGTGTGCTCCGATTAAGTTCACCTGAATATATACTGGCTGCCTAATTGTCTATTGACTAATTAAAATGGCATAGCATTTGCTAAAAGCATCTGCATGCCAGAATATGCAAGGTCTAATCTAACTCCCTACATCACTCCAGGAGTTGGGTCACGCAAAACACATTGCATCTCAACAGGTAGGCCTTGTACCCCAAGAAAAAGGCGAGCATCAGCAACACCCCACGAGCATCCACTGCCCAGAGGTGCCAGAGCTGTCCACCTGGGGTGAACAGAGAGCCGCATAGAGTTCACCTCCAGGCTTGGCCAGGGCCGGGAGGGACCGTCTACGTTGCCCCCCAAAGGATGGACTGCTTACCTATTGCAAATTTCCCCCAGCTGCAAAGAAATGCAAGTCCTGGGAGCGACAACAATGAAAGTAGAGGGAGTGGGGGAAGGCGCAGACGGGAGAGCTTAAAGGACAACTGAAGCGAGGGATATGGAGGCTGCCATATTTATTTCCTTTTATTTATTTCCTTTTAAACAATACCAGTTGCCTTGCTGTTCGACCGATCCTCTTTTAGCCATAGACTCTGAACAAGCATAGGCAGATCAGGTGTTTCAGACATTATTGTCAGATCTGACAAGATAAGCTGCATGCTTGTTTTCTGGTGGTATTTAGACACTACTGCAACCAAATAGATCAGCAGGGTTGCTAGGCAACTGATATTGTTTAAAAGGAAATAAATATGGCAGCCTCCATATCCCTCTTACTGCACTTGTCCTTTAATTTACGATCTTGGATTATTAGACCTGATTCACAACGTCGCCTTGCCTGCATTTACCATAATGAATATGCAGAATTATCTATTCTATACGTTTTTGCACATTGTTTTCGTCTTAGAAGGCACACCTGCCCACAGTAGACCCTGGAGCAAAACCGCTTATCTGTGCTGCACTGGTACAGTACCTGTCTATCATAGTGTGAACTGTTCTTTAAAGGAATACTATCGATGTATGCATTTATTTTTAAATGCT
This sequence comes from Hyperolius riggenbachi, assembly GCF_040937935.1. NCBI lineage: Eukaryota > Metazoa > Chordata > Amphibia > Anura > Hyperoliidae > Hyperolius > Hyperolius riggenbachi. The sequence continues at coordinate 313,162,443 of NC_090648.1, forward strand.
GTATATTGTAGCACACATTAGGACAAGTACTAGGAGCAATTTGATTCCTCACACAGCTGTTCCTCTCAGCTGTAAAATCCTCCGTCAGTTTTGGCCGTCAGTGTTTGATACAAATGTATCTATATGCTGAGGGCTCCCAGAGGGCTAAGCCCATGTCTGCACAGGGGAGTTGCTATCAACTCCTCAGTTTATAGTTTAATTATCACCTTGCTGAAAGAATCTTATTGATATGGTGGTAAGGGGTTAAAGATTCTAGCAATGTGTGTTTATTATCTTTGCTTCTCTTGACTGATAAAGATACTAATAATGCTAATTGTAAACAGTGGTCTGCCCCTCTCAGCAGCTTGTAAAGTGGATGCAGCCTGGAGTGAATCACCACAAGCAGGCAGCCAGACTGAGTGTAAACACAGACTATTGTTTATAGCTAGTTATATTCCAGCAATATTCCAGCTCATTTAGTTACCTGTTACCACCTCAGATCAGCCTATTTCTCCTCATGTCTGCTGCATGCTGTGAGTGACACAGTGAAATATATTTGTGAGCTGTGTGACAGAGTAACCAAGCAGCTCAGGGTGACCCAAACTACTATGAGCTGTGTGAGAAATGAATTTTTAAGCAGGGATAGCGAGAGAGAGACCTGGGTGAATAAATAAAGTGCCCCTAGCACTAGTGGTAATGTGTACACTAATATACAGTATTAAAAAAAAGTCGTTTCAATCGATAGTACTCCTTTAACCTTTCTGAGTAGGATTGGTACCGTATGTACATACTTATCTCCTTATGCTACATATCACTTTAGGTATGATTTTGGCCCTGTCTCTCTCTAGTTCTGTTTGTTTGAACCACCTCAAGACTGCAAAGCTTAGCTTCTTTTCAGAATTTCATTTTTCACCTTTTTGGTTTCAGGATGTACACTCAAATGATCCCGATTGGCTGGATCAAGATTCTGAGTCTGACCAGTTCAGTGTTGAATTTGAAGTTGAGTCAATATATTCAGAAGATTATAGCCCAAGTGGAGATGAACATAGTCTTTCAGATGATGAAGATGATGATCTAGATGATGAGGTAGGAATATGCGTTAATAAAAGCATGTTACTGCTGACAATTAATTGCTAACACTATAAAAATAACTTAGAGACACTGAAGCGAAAAAAAATATGATATAGTGAATTGGTTGTGTACTATGAATAATTACTAGAAGATTAGCAGCAAAGAAAATATTCTCATACTTTTATTTTCAGGTATATAGTGTTTTTTCTAACATTGCATCATTCTATAATATGTGCAGATTACACAACACTCAGCATTCAAAATGAGTCTTTCAGAGCAGTCTGTGAAGTAATGACCTCTCCTCTAGTAGAGAAAACGTAAACAGTTCACTTACAGTTGAGATAATAAAAAGTCAGATGACCGCCCTCTCCACGACTAAAGGCCCATACACACGTCGGATTTCCGCGAACGACGGGTCGTTTGAACGTCCCGTCGTTCGCCCGCTAAATCAGGCGTGTGTACAGACTATCGTTCGTTTGATAAGAGTGGGTTTGAGCGATCCGCCCGGTGGATCGCTCTAACTCACTCTTATCAAACGAACGATAGTCTGTACACACGCCCGATTTAGCGGGCGAACGACGGGACGTTCAAACGACCCGTCGTTCGCTGAAATCTGACGTGTATGGGCCTTAAGACTTAAGGTGCGTACACACGTCAGATAAAAGTCTTTGGAAAATGAAAGATCACAGACCAATTTTACCCCCTTTCATGTAGTATGAGAGCCATACTCTACACAGTCTATTCTATGGAGCTGAACTCCCCATCAGATAAAAATCCTTGCAAGATGCTGCACACAAAGACCGCTGTACACATGCAACAGATCAGTATCTGCAAAAGATCTGTTCCTGCAAAAGATCCATTCCTGCAAAATGCATTCATAGTCTATGATAGCTGCAGATCCCATACACACCTTGTTTAATGGACATTCATCTGCAGATCAGCCAATTATCTGCCGATCTTAAGATCCAACCTGGTGGATCTGATCTACAGATAATTGTCCGTTAAACAAGGTGTGTATGAGGTCTGCAGATATCATAGACTATGAATGCGTTTTGCAGGAATGGATCTTTCGCAGGAACAGATCTTTTGCAGATACTGATCTGTTGCATGTGTACAGCGGTCTTTGTGTGCAGCATCTTGCAAGGATTTTTATCTGATGGGGAGTTCAGCTCCATAGAAAAGACTGTGTAGAGTATGTTCCCATACTACATGAAAGGGGGTAAAATTGGTCTGTGATCTTTCATTTTCCAAAGACTTTTATCTGACGTGTGTACGCACCTTTAGTCGGAGAGTTAATGGCTTGTTTGCATAGAGATAACTGGAGTTTCTTAACTCTTCCTGTACTGGAAACAATTAGACTGATGTATCTGATCTTAATGTTTTATTTCTTAGCTGTACTACACATACAAATCATAATATCATAATTTTTTTTTCGCTTCAGTGTCTCTTTAAAGAGACTATGAAGTCTCTAAAAAAAAAAAAAAAAAAGTTATTTTTATTTCAAAAATATGTTTAATATTTTATCCCTAACTAAACCGCCGCATCCCCGCTGCTATAACCTATCTAAATCACCCCAAACTCCCCGAGGCACACTACGGAGAGCGCTTCCGTGTGAGGCGGGGCTATAAGCTGCAGCCCTGCCTCACACGCGTCTGTCAGCGGCGGATCGCCGCCTCTCCCCCGCCCCTCTGTCTTCCTTCGCTGAGAGGGGCGGGGGAGAGGCGGAGATCCACCGCTGACAGACACGTGTGAGGCAGGGCTGCAGCTCATAGCCCTAGCTCACACGGAAGTGTACAGGGCAGCAAAATCCACGACCAAGAAAAGTCGTGGATTTTTAAGGGGAAAGGGAGGGGGCAGTTTGGGGGGATTTAGATAGTTTATAGTGGCGGGAATGCAGCGGTTTAGTTAGGGCTAAAGTATTAAACACATTTATGAAATAAAAAGACTTTTTTTAGAGACTTCAGAGTCTCTTTAAAGAAGTGTTCTGCAGAATGTGAATGTTATGCTTCCAGTTTTGGCTTTATTCAAAGTGGGTTTTCAGATAATGTATACTGTCATTTATGGTCTAGAACAGGCATGGGCAAACTTGGCCCTCCAGCTGTTGAGGAACTACAAGTCCCACAATGCATTGCAGGAGTCTGACAGCCACAGTCATGACTCAAAGGAAAATGCAATGTGGGATTTGTAGTTCTTTAACAGCTGGAGGGCCAAGTTTGCCCATGCCTGGTCTAGAATTAGATAGAATATAGAATGTCTGCAGTGCTTGTGACATTCATGTGATTAGGAGGTTTCAAGAATTGCTTTGTCACTGTACATGTGTTCTATATAAACAGTCTCTAAAATAAATGTGTGCACTGCAGTAGATAAGAGATTAGCAGTAGCTTGTTTTGATGTGTTGCTGGTGTTAGCATTGGACCTGTACCATGCAAGAAACCAATGCTTGAGATTTGATTAATTTGTGAAATCTCTTATAAAAAATGTCAGTACAGCCAAGTGGTCAATTGCAGCAATATAAACTTTTCCAAATGTTCATAATTCCACTTATTCGTGCTGTACATTTTTAAGCGATCCATTAGTGCACATCTGTAATTTTAACCTATTTAGTCTTGTGCCCACTGCAACCCTGCTTGCTGTCACTAACGGCTCTCCTGAGCTGGTCCCTAAAGTTGGATGAAAAACCAAAATTCTGACTCCATTTCTCCTTTCCTCAATCACCACTTCTGCCTGGTTTCTGCATCTGTGAGAGTCCAGCAGAATATGGGGATGCAGAACCCTGTGCTGATAAGACTGAATATTATGCAGCGCTACCACCAGTTAGGGGTACAGGTAACCCGGTGCTGCTGAGACTGAATAATATGCAGTGTTACCACCAGTTAGGTGTACAGCTATCCACCACCGATCCCTTTACTGCAGATATCTAGAATTGATTTTATAATAATCCTGTACAGTCCAAAGTTCCCTTATTAAATTATTAAAGAACTAGTGTCTACAGCTCTTCCTCCACCTGCTCCTTTCCCACACTGCACATTTTGGTGATGCCCCAATTGGGGTGATTTATTTTTCTTTTGATGAGCGTTCCTGTAATTGCCCCTACATATCAGTGTCAATCAAAATTAAGTGGTTGGTTATTAATCACGCATGTATTGAGCTTCTGCATTTATAAGAAAAAAGTAGTAATTAGATGCTAAAGGGGCCATTTAGTGTGCACTTGCAATGTAAAGTAAATGTTTTTTTTTGTGTGCAATTTTCTGACATATTTACTGTCAGATCGACTACAGTATTTCCAACGTGTCCGATCTGATTTCCAACGTGTCCGATCTGATTTCCAACGTGTCCGATCTGATTTCCAATCAATTTTCCGTTCACTTCGATCTGTTTTCCAATCGATTTTCTATAGAAGTGAATGGAAAATTGATCGAAAAAATCAGATCGGACATGTTGGGAATAGTCGATCTGTCAGAAAATTGCATCTTGTTTACCTAGCATAATAGTATGTTAAATAGAAATCCTTTTATCTTCCTTTACATGCACTTGGACAATAGCATACTAGCTGTGCAGAGATATGATAAATATAAACTTGGCAAGTACCATCTTATGCCCTCCAGCTACTGAATCACGCATTCTATGAACATAAATCACCTTGCAGCAGTTTTCAAGCTCGTGTGTCATTATACCAAGGGGAGAAGTCTTTTTAGTGAAAGTCTGTTGACAGGTTAACAGGCCCATGCAGAGACTGATTATGTGGGATGTGTTGCATCTGTAAGTTGTACTACCTGTTATAATATTGATCCATCCCACTCCTTTCCCACTGCTCTCATAGTAGACCATGGAAAATGACAACCTGTAGTTTTTTTTTCCTGGGGCACAACTTGTATTGCATGTAAATACCATTCACCTCTGCTTAGGCATTAGGTGCAGGATTGTTAGTAGAGGCTTTGTCTTGCCCCTAATACCGGTAGGTACTTCCAAACAATGACTCTTATTCTCCTGGAGACCTTAAATAAAATGGAGTACTATAGGGACACAATCTAGTCAAACAATGCTTTTAAATTTTCAGAAACTTCACTTTTGTTACAAATTGGCCATAAACCCAGATCTGGGCTTCAAAAGTAATTTTTAGTAATTTAATGTTGATAAAAAAATTATCTGCCCATTTCAGTCTGCGGGGAGAGTTCTCAAAACTAACAGTAAGCTTAAATGGCACCACTTTGCAATAAGGGCAACAGTATGCTGTTTGAATTGAAGACTGCCAGAGTAATTAGCCGCACAAAGATGGAACAATTGCTGCTTGTTTTCAACACCTGCACTAATCCATTTACTGGCAACATATTATGACATTGTCTGCCATTTTCTTTTACACACTGTGGAATAACCACATTAAACAAACTAAGCTGAAATACTATGTCATGAATTATTGCAATATAGTATATAGAACTGAACTAAAGTGATTGTAGATTTCACAACAAACTTAGATTTTCCTTTTAACCTTCAGCACGCACTTATGCAGGATGCCTCTCCTATACAGAAACAAAAACCCAGCAACTATTTGATTATTGTATTAACACTTTGTGCTGCAGCACACTGAAACATGCATTACTAGCTTTTTACAAAAAAAACAAGGATTCTTAGATACACTTGCTGCAACATATGAGATGGCCTTATGCTTGAAAGGGATCTCTTCTTTATGCCAGTACAGATAAGTGTCTACGTGGGGAGAAGGGTGCTAGTAATTTTTCTATTAACTTGGAGAAATCTGTGTTTTCCTCTGTGGAGGTTAATGGAGACTGTAAAGTTAGACACTTGTGCATATTGTATGTGAAGGCATTATGATTTTTAAGCTGTATGCTTTTGTTTGTCTCTATGTACTTATTTAAAAAAGCAATTGAAATCTTCATGCCTTCATAGCAGTATTTCATTTTTTACTTCCCGTAGGCTGCTGAAAGCCTTGTCTGTTGCTGTATTTTGGGTACTGAAGATGATCAGAGACTTCTGTTATCACTGAAATGCATGTGAATAGTATTGTGCATTTTAGTGATTGGCCCCTCGTCTTCATTGCTCCAAACTTTTTCATCTGTTCAGATGTGAGTGGGCTGGCAGAGAAGTATACTGAATGGGCTGCCTGTTCCCACACACACTGAGCTCACAGATTGCCAGCAACAGATCCAATCTACAAGACTAATTGTCTTCAAGGTAGGCCACTGGATCATGTGTTTTCAGTAGATGCTGTATGTAACTTCTCAGACATTTTTAAAGGATACCAGAGGCGAATCGGTATGCGTAAATGAAGGCTTATGTGCGTGAGTGCTGATACTTACCACGCCTCCTGTTCTCTTCCATCACACTCTGTTCAGCTGTAAAAGGCCCGTTATTGGCCGCGACTTAGCCAACTTGCGCATTTGCAGTATGTCCATTACCCAATGCCCCCCCCCCTTTCACGCCAGGAAGGATGAGCTCAGGGAGGGCTGCCACAAAACGAAAAATGGACATACTGTGCATGCGCAAGTCGCCAAGTCATGGCCGATAACAGGGCGTTTTCCAGCTGAACAGATTGTGATGGAAGAGAGCGGGAAGCGCGGTAAGTATCGGCACTCGTGCCTCCATTTACATATACCTATTCGCCTCTGGTATCCTTTAAAGGCAAACCTGTAATGAGGAGGTCGGTTAAAGATACTTACCTCCAGTAGTTAGGTACCTCTGAATGGTCCAGAGTCTTCCTGGATTCTTGTGGAGCCCATCGTTTCAGCACAGGGTCCTTCAGCTTTTGGGTGTGCTCCTGGTTGTGGACAAGCGCATCCAGACTGGGCATGCATGAGTAAAGTCTGTACATGTCAGCAAACCTGCTCAGACACTACTTTTTTTTTTTTTTTTTTTTTTTTTTCCTGTACTCCATGGATAAGCACTGCATTCTACTGGGCATGTGCGGATCCTGCTTACGCATGCTCAGTCCAGATGCACTCATCCACTTCTGGATTGCTGCTACAAGAAACCTACTCAACAAGCTTTTGCTGAATAGGGTACTTTGACACTGACACGTTGCATTGTTATGGACGCTGTTTTGTGCACTGTATTGTGGTGCGATTCAAGGGGTATGAACTGTTCATACCCCATCAGTTGGAAAGCAACTGATTCTGTTTTTACAACACAGAACAGAACATGTAGTACGTTGCTAGAATCACATTTGTTGATGCGCACAATGTTTGTCAGTCAAAAGTGTGCAGAGGTCAGTTGCTTATTTGCCACCTCAAATGTTGTTTTTGATTTGCGAGGCAACACAATGCAACTTCTAAGTGTAAAACTAGCCTTAAAGGGACCTTGCGTTTGAATGCTGGACTGTAGGAGGATTTGGGAAGCCTCTGGATTATCCAGAGGCCTCCTAGTACAGAGGTAAGTTTTTTTTTTTTTTTTTTTTTTTTTTTTTTTTTTTTTTTTTTTCACTTCAGGTATGCTTTAAATTGTGTTTTTGTTTCGTTTTTTTTTTTTAATTTTGTTCAATTAATTGGTTGTGGCTAATGACCCGTACAGAACTTGACAAAGCTGAAATTATCATTTGTGTATTGACTGATGCAAAGGATGACTGAATTCCCGTGTGGGAAGAGTGCTTAAAATCTACAGCAACGCCTGCACTCTGTATATTACCAGTACACCACTAGGGATAGTGTCAGGACATAAACCACTGTGCAACCAGGGGCAGACATCTCTACATCTTCTGAACAATTAGCAGGGATATTACACCCACTACATCATCAGGGACCACAATGTGACACCACTACATCAGCAAGTACATCAATCACTGCATCGCCTGGCCTGGAATGTTATCAGGGACATGACATATGGAATGTTAGCTAAAACATTACATTTCTAAATCCTCAAAATAATTTCCAGAAACGTTGCGTCTCTACATAACCAGGAACATTGCACCACCGATGTTTAAAGAGAGTCTGAAGCCATTCAAAATTCTTCTTTTTACTGTTAATTTATCTTTAGCAATATGAGCATAGGTGAAACACCACATTCCCATGGCAGAACAATGTATTTAAACTCCCCAAATCCCGAGGCAAAAAGACATGACTTTCCATTATAGCTGCACGGTTTTGCGGTTTTAAACCGAAACCGCGATTCACGTGCAGCCGATTTCAGGATCGTCAGTAGCTTCGGTTTTGGGAGCCACTGATTGGCAGCAGCTGCGACTAGCAGTGAATATTTATGATTGTTAATGAGCCGGGCAGCAGGGGGAGGGCGAGTCCAGTCCAGAGCAGCACACAGCGCCACCAATAGCTAGATAGAGATGGTATGACGGAGGAGGTAGGCGGAGCTGTACAGAGGGTGGTACAAAGTGATTGGTGGTGCTGTGTGCTGCTCTGGACTGGACTCGCCCTCCCCCTGCTGCCCGGCTCATTAACAATCATAAATATTCACTGCTAGTCCTAGCTTCTGCCACGCCTCCCCCTTCCAACAACATGGGGAGCGCAGTGATGCAGGATTATATTTTCATCAGCTGGCCCCAGGAACTGCTGGGAGGGAAAGAGGCAGAGCCAGCGTGTTAACAGCAGCTGCTGCTGAAAGTGACAAGAGCTAGCCAGGAGGAAAGGCTGCGCTGTAAGGTTAGACTATTAGGAGGGGCTCCGAACTCTTTCCTGTCCTGGCACCTCTGAGCCCCGCTTCTGTGCTCCGTACACAGATGTCTCCCTCTCTGCACACTTGCTTATAGAAGCAGTGATGGTTATCTGTCCCTCTCCCTACACTTCCTTAATGCCACAGCGCTGGTGTTCTGTCTCGATGCTGCGGGTGACGGTCTGAAGGTAATAGATCACCTACTCCTACCCCTCATTGCCCTTCTCACATTCCTCAGCCTTCTCTCACTGTTATTTATGATACTCTGCACTTTAACTATTACCCTGCTGGAAGCTCTGTGGCCAGATTAACAAGTTCTCTCGTACACAGTCTGCCTCAATTGTCATCAAAATGCTCTTTATTTATAGCAGGATCTTATACTGGGGCAACTATACTGGAGGCGCTTACCTGGCTAAACTATACTGGGGGCATTGTGAATTTAGTGCTAAAGCTCGATTTTGAAGAAAATCGTGAAAAAAATCGAAATCGCAATTTGAGAAAAAAAATCGCAATTTCAACTTTTTCCTAAAATCGTGCAGCCCTACTTTCCATGTCGTGGATTTTGCTGCCTGGGGGAGGCAGAGCTTTGTGCTGTAGCTCTGCCACTGCTAGAGTCGATCTCTGCTGATCTCCACGTCTCCTCACCCCTCTCAGTGAAAGAAGACTGAGAGGAACGGAGAGAGGCGGCGATCAGCGGAGATTGACTTCAGCAGAGGCAGAGCTACAGCACAAAGCTCTGCCTCTAACAGGAAGTGATCCCCAAATTTTGCCCTGGGTATTTGGGGGTATAAAGACATCGTTCTGCCGCAGGAATGCGGCGTTTCACCTATGCTCATATTGCTGAAGACAAATGAACAGTAAAAAGAAGAATTTTGTCTAATTCATTACATGGGAAACTGATGCATAGTGTGAAAATCTGCAATACTTTCAGTACTAGTGCCAATTTACACTTTGGAAATGGGCTCTTTTTGTTCTTAATGGGATCAAGCCAAGAACTCTAAAACTACATTGCAAGAGTGCTTGCCACTTGGGGTGCATACACATACTGATCAACTTTACCACCTCTATGTAGTACGAGTGCTGACACATTTTGAATACTATAAACAGATTGTGTAGATAAGCTCTCATACTACATGGAATTGGCAGAATTAACCAATCATTGGCCACTCAAAATTGCATTTGTGTACCAGGCATAATCCATCAATCTGTAGGTCTGTGAACAGAGCTAAATCCTTTTCATGACTGGAGTCTAAAGGACAGTTTATTTTTCGTGTTCACAGTTGATGGCATGTAAATGAATCCTCTTTCTTGTTCATAAATGTTTATGGTTTTTAAATATAGGTGTATCAAGTGACCATATACCAAGCTGAGGAAAGTGACTCTGACTCCTTTGAAGATGACACAGAAATTACAGAAGCTGTAAGTATTTCTCTCTTGTTGGCTTTACATTAAAATACCATGGTGTTGAAACCTCATACCTGCACTGAACAGATCATATTTAATGATGTTTTTGAGGAATGAACAGGACTTGCTCTGCCATTGCGTGCCTTGTAAATTCCTCTCTTGCTTGCTGTGTTTATAGTTAGCCATTTACCATCTTACACATTGGCATGAACCCAAGATGAAACGTGTTTACATTTCCCATGTTAAAATATATTTAGCAGTTGCCTAGATAGGGGATAGACTCACACACCGAAGATGCTTGACAACATAGAAAACACCTCTAAACCCTTGTATACGCAAGCTAGAGTGTTCTTGATCGAGGTGGCTGGTCAGGCTATCTTAGCTGAGAATCTATTGTGTACACCTCAACGTCTCTTAATGATCCGGCATGCTGGATCTTTACCTGACAGATGGCTGTTCTGTCCATCGTTCATGGAAAGGTGTTGCATGCACCGTGTTTCTGATTTCTGCAAATTGCTGCAGTTAGATCACTGCATATACTATACATTACGCTAGCGATTTTCAAAGCGCTAGCGATTGCCAGCGATTTAAAGCACCGTGGAAATCACTCAAAGCTCACCAGTGTGAGTGGGCCCTTACCTGTCACATTGAGGCAGGAGGTATAGCTGAAGGGTATTGTGTGATTTTTAGTCTTATGCAGGTACCCGCAGTGAGACGTTTTTCTAATAAATTCACTGTGCTGGATTTATTTAACTAAAAAAATACTGTAGATACCACATGCAGCTGTAATCACATCACCCACCACTACTTAGTAAAACTCAGCAACCCTAGCTGACAATATTTAATCCTGGTGAGGCTTTGCTGAATTACTTCTAGTAGAGATAAACAGAGGAACACCAAGAGCCCCAATAGTGTAGTATGTATTGACAAAGGGGATCATGACAAAGAGTAATAGTTGTTATACTCACAAGCATGGGTCACCAATAGGCAACCACTGTAAAGGCAGGTGGGGAGATTATCCTGACCCCACTCAGGAATAAGAAGTCGCTCTCTGTAGATAGTAGAAAAGGGTCGCAACCCTCCACCCAGGGTGGATACAATATTATATAGGAGAGAACAGAGGCGCCAAAAGGATAAAAGGGGTTTTAAATGAGCTTAAAAGGCAAACATTTGGTAATTAGAGGAGGCAGTGGTGGACTTACCTCCTCCAAGCAGACACAACACGACTGTACATTCAATAGCGTAAAGGTCAAGGGAAAAGGGGGGTTGGGAGGCATGTGTAATAAGTTCACTATAAACACAAGATTTATAAAAATACAAAACCTTTATTAATTATTGTCAAAAACCCCAAAGAATTACCCCTAAAAACAGCCCACACATCAGCCGCTCGCCAGAACGCGCCACACCGCAGCTCTCTTACATCACCACACACCACCACTCCTAGCTTGAACCACCTAGTGTGGTTAGGGATCCCAAAAAAAGTTCAAAATAACCGTATCAATATGGCAGATGATTGGTGTCCTGCTCGGAGAAGGTTAGCATAAGCAAAGTTGTAAATAGTGCCGTAGAAGCAACAGATGCAGAGTGTTAATTTGCCAGCCAGAAGATTCAGCAGATGACCAGATACAGTTCAGGTCCAGAAATAGGTAAGGCTTAAGCAAGCAGGGTGGATTGTAGCGGCAAATCCGCATATAGGTCAAGCATTGAGTTTAGTTCACAGGTGTATTGATTGCATAAAAAGCCATATACTGTACCCACTCCGGGCGACGGCACTCCAAGATTGCTGCTTGTGCTCAAGGTTCCTCAACCCACCGCCAGGGCCCAAGGCTAGGGGAGGAACCAGGAAGGAGTCTCACCAAGATCAGATGTTGCTGATGCAGATACGGATTCCCAGGCGTAATTTCCCGCCACTGCTTGCAATGGCTAGCACTGGACACAGCAGGACCGTGAGATGGTTGTAGCGGACTGGCAGAGAGCAGCAGGGGGCAAGCCCGGCAGAGCGGCAGTGCGGTAGAGTCACGCCAGATGCCCTGACATGTTTCGCCGGCCACTTCCGGCTTTCTCAAAGGGAGGCACATTCAGTCTATTTATTAACGAACTCCAGATAAAACAAAGCAACGCGTTTCACGGGTCAGTGCCCGCTTCCTCAGGCAATAGAAAAAGGAGTTACAGCATCTAGCACCTCAGAGGTGCTGAGTGTTGTTTGTTTTGCTAGATGCTGTAACTCCTTTTTCTATTGCCTGAGGAAGCGGGCACTGACCCGTGAAACGCGTTGCTTTGTTTTATCTGGAGTTGGTTAATAAATAGACTGAATGTACAGTCGTGTTGTGGCTGCTTGGAGGAGGTAAGTCCACCACTGCCTCCTCTAATTACCAAATGTTTGCCTTTTAAGCTCATTTAAAACTCCTTTTATCCTTTTGGCGCCTCTGTTCTCTCCTATATATTTCTAGTAGAGCCACTGAGGATTCTTGGACATCTCTGGAGAGGTATATCTAGCGATTATATATGGGCAGATTGACCAAGAGACACATCCTGTCTCTGATGGGCGAGAGATCTGTTCGCTGCCCATAAACCACAGGCTGGTTCCGGATCGATTTCAGCATGAAATCTCTAGAGAATCTGCATGGTTGCGCCACCTCCGCCACTGTACACACTGCTGGAGATGCCTTCGTTTTTAGGTCAGAAGTTTGTGTATCTATGCAGCCCCTGAATATGTTCACAGGAGCTGTTACCAGGCTTTAAAAAAAAAAATCTCAATCTCTCTATCTATCTATCTCTATCTATATACATACAGCTTTTAGGTGTTGAAAGATATGCTGTGGCTGTGCCCATACCTCAACAACAAATATTCTCTGTTTACTTTTGACTCCATTTGTGTTAAAGCGGAATAAAACCCAGCATTTCTTCTTTGCTCTAAAAGATTTACAGCATATATACTACCGCCTTTTTTTTTTATTTTATTTTTTTACTAGAACAGCATTCAGTTAGTTAAACACAGGACTTACAAGTTCCCTATAGAGAAAGCTGGACGCATTCGACCTGGAGATAATGTTATCTTGGGTTTACATTGCTCACTTGATACAATTAAGTAAATACTTCTGACACTGCAGACTCTCCTGAACACAGTCAGACACTCGGAAAGCATTTCTGCTTATATTACAAAATCAAAAAACAGTTATGAATAAAATGCAATGTCCGCCCTCAGAGCAAAAAACTGTACTTTGGGAACTTGTAATTTCTAAATGAATAATAATGCTTATGCAAAAAGCAAATATAACCGTATGGCATATAAAAACTAGGAAAACATGTTTTTATTGAATATTATGTCAGGGTTTTATACCGCTTTAAAGTATGTATGGACTCTTCTCCACTAGAACTTATGAGTATGGGTATATTTCTTATTGGTGGGCAGAACACAGAATTTTATATCTGAGATAAAGTCCAACCCAAATCTACACCTTCGGTCAGAATGCCCCTTTTCAAAGCGTTTTATCTTGGGACCGATGTTGGGTTGCTCTGTAGTAAATATGTTTTGTAAATGTCATTTCAGGATTATTGGAAATGTTCAAAGTGTGATGAGATGAATCCTCCTATACCAAGGTACTGTCATAGGTGCTGGTCTCTCCGCCAAGACTGGCTTCCTGATGAGAAGGTGGAAAAAACTCACTCCATAAAGAGGAAAGAGATGGAAGATTGCCTAGAAGATGAGGGCATAGATGTACCAGATGGCAAAAAGGCAAAAACGACAGATTCACAAGAGTCAAGCCTAAAAATTAAAGAAGCTGAAGGAATAGACAAAAAAGATGATGAAGGAATCCAAAGCTCAGAATCCCAGGAGACAGAATACTTTTCCCAGCCTTCCACATCTGGAAGTATGGCTTACTGCAGTCAGGAGGAGCGTAGAGAAAATGAGCAGGAGCAAGCGTATGATGATAGGTCAGAACGAAGACTGCCGCTGTCCAGTATAGACCCTTGTGTCATTTGCCAGACAAGGCCAAAGAATGGGTGTATTGTGCATGGCAGAACAGGACACCTCATGGCGTGCTTTACCTGTGCCAAGAAACTGAAGAAGAGGAACAAGCCTTGCCCCGTCTGCAGGCAGCCAATCCAGATGATTGTATTAACCTACTTCAGCTAATCCATAACCCTGATCTACAGGACATATTAAGAAAACACAAATTCTGAATAGTGCAACCTTTACTTACACAGAAGATATATATTTTTTACAGCCGGTGGGAGAATGGACTATCAAACTGTAATAGTCACTGTGCACATTAATAGTGATTTCATGAAGAGGTCTTCAACATATGTTTATTTAAGAATTTGTAAATAGTTAAAATCCTATAGTTTGTAAAATGACTTCAGATTATAAACTTTTTCTAGTCCCCAATATATTAGAGGAACTTTACGAACTTTAAGTTAATTAGTAAAATTTCTAATTATTTACTATAATCCTTTATAAATTTTTGCCCATTATAAAATCTTACCATACCTTGGGTAACATTCTTACATGTATCAGAGACACTGGCATTTTTATTGCTGGTAAGGTGAGTCACTGTGGAATGTTTTTTTAATTTCCCCCCCTCTGTAAAGGGAACCGGAACATCCGTTGATCTCTGAGTGCTTTGGAGTAGAAGGCTGTATGACTTCATTGCCTAAGCTAAACATCACGGGAGGGGGGGCTACATATGAATATACAGCAATATATGGCTATATGAAGATTTCTGATGCTGAACCCAGGATAATTAAGGTAAACATGGCTATCCTGAATAATTTATTATATTCTACTATATGTCATTATGGTTCCTCTTTGAGGTTGTATGTTCCCTGGTCACTATGACATGACTTCCATGGCACAAACCTACAACATTTGTAGAATAGTGAAAACAATATCCTATAATGCTGTCTCTTGGTGCCTCTTCAGGTGCCTTGACTCCTCAGAGAAAACCTGAGGGGGAAGAACATTTTAAAATATATACTTTCCTTGATGATCTATAGGCTCTCTGGGCTCCTTATTGTGTCCAGTCTCCATTCCGAACTCCAGTGGTCGCTTGCACAATACATCCAGGTGCTTCAGCACGACTTTGTGTATAAACAATCACACTGAGTGATCTGGACATGCGCAGTTCTAACTGTGTCCGAAGTGCGCATTCCCAGGATGCTCTAAGCAATGGCTGCAGTGCACAGCCATGCAGGACCACGATATAAATGGACGGCGCATGTGCCGTGCCCTAACTGGTCCCAGTCGGAGCTACGAATGAGTCTACAGCTGAAAGACTGAGGGTAGGCCAAACACAATAAGGAGCCTGGAGATGTCTGAAGAACTTATAGGTAATCTAGGTAAGTATAGTTTTAAACTGTTTTTCCCTCACGTATACTTTAAAGGGAATGTATGTATTCAGGGTTCTTCCCCCCCCCCCCCCCCCCTTTTTTATTTTTTATTTGCTTTATGTTCTTGAGTTTTAATACCACACTTGTTAAAATCATAAAATGTTACAAAGAGTCAGATTTTTAGTACTCCATTTGCACCTCCACCTGGTATTGTGTGATCAGAGGAGGGTATCACTTAATTGCTGCATTAAATGGTGTCCCTTTCATTACAAAAGTCCCCAGATTTAAGCTATGATTTCACGCTCCATTTTCAATGCCAGGGATGAAACCTGAAAATCTGTTGTTAGTACGTATCCCACAATGCCACCGACATTACCATTAGTATTGTGTTTAATCCATCTTGCTGTTATTGTATATCAGGTGGGGAAGACTCCTGCTCTTCCTCTTCCACATGTCTGTACTGAAAAACATATGTCTGTACATCAATTATTCCTAAATGGTCAACCAGGAGGTTCTTGAATGATTGTTGTAGGTGGCAGTAACTTACTGTCCAGGCAAAGAATTGGTTGGTGTCAGGTTCGCTTTAAATACTGGCATGTTCAGTGCATACCACGCCAGAAATCCAAGTTTTGTGTGAAAATACCCTGAATTGAGTGGCCTTACATTTATTTCCACAGCGATCGTACACCAATCATCTCTGCTCTTTTATAATGTGAAGGCAGGGAAACCTCTCCTCCTCATTTGTTGCTGAAGGACTTCTGGTGCCAATGAGCATCATATTGGCTTTTGTAGCCAAGTGGTGGAGTTTCCCTGACTCTTAATATAAAATATTGTGGCTGATTTGATGTTTCCACAGTAGTCGAAAGCCACTGCAAAAAAAATGAAAAATAATGCTTCAAAAGCATCCATTATTATAGTATCCTGAAAAAACTCCAAGGTTTATTGAACAGGAATGGGGAGCTTGGGCTGCTTCTTCTTGTTAAAAACCCACACGGTGATTTGTTTTTTGAAGAACCTGGTTCATCTCGAGGTCTGGCTGAATGCAGGCAGTGTCGTTGAGTAGTATTTGCATTCATTTTTTTTAACAGTCCTTTATTTTTTCATCTAGGGCTAGGACACCTCACAACTGGCCAGTGCACTGCAGTCCATCATTGATCAGCTTCATAGTTTTTTCCATATTGGCAGTTTTACTTTATAGAACATGGGAGTATGTACAGGCACCTGTGATCACCATGCCAACGTTCTACAGCTTTGTAGCTGCAGTTTGGCCTATTGAGAACTGCATTTCAAATATGTATGCCCATTGGTAGGTTGATTGTATATTTCTCTAGTTGTGCCATATAGGTCAATTAAGTTAGCACAACTTATGAATTTTATGTTATGAAAGTGCCTGGTATGTCATCCCTTCATTCTCAGTTTTATGCATCTGCATGTCTGCACTTGGGCTACAGTACTTTGGTTGATCATTGCCTTCTTAATATTCTATCACCTGTGGTGAAATGCACTGGAAAACTGTGAAATGTTTGTCTGTCCTTTTTAATTGTAGAATAAGTACATTTCCCAACAGATGGTTTAAGCATAACTATGTATTTCAGATTTACAGGCTTCTGTTGGTGGTGCCATGTTCCTTACTGGGTCATCATTTTGAAATTGGGGATAACAGGGCAATATGAGATAGTGAAAGGGTCCAGATGTAAAAGGCATGTGATTTCTGTATTCAGATACAAAGCCTGTTTTGGACTATAGATCTTTAAAGGGAACCTAAACTGAGAAGGTTATGGATTTTTCCTTTTAAAATAATACCAGTTGCCTGACTCTCCTGCTGATCCTGTGTCTCTAATACTTTCAGCCACAGCCCTTGAACAAGCATGTCTGTGATTCAGACACTACTGCAGCCAAAGAGATCAGCAGGACTGCCAGGCAACTGGTATTGTTTAAAAGGGAACATCCATATCCCTCTCAGTTAAGGTTCCCTTTAAGTGATGTTTATCCTCTGGTGCAGTGCTTAAAATACATCATACATCATACTCCTTGTACAGCTGAGACAGGGCTATTGCCTGATCCATGCTACATGCACTTTTTAACACGGAATGCAAAGTTCACCTTAGTGAATGACTCAATTTTCTCTGCTGAAGCTGTAGGCTTCAAGTTATATTGAAAGCAATGTTCAAATTGTACTTTCCATGTGTTACTTATGATAGGTTGTGGAAGAGCAAATGTTTTCTGTGCCTCTGGCTGTCAGTCTGTAGCACTACAGCAGAACTTTGCTCATTTCTTCCCAACACTGCAGACCTTTTTTTCTAGCAGATCAATGACATTTCCTAAATGGAAATTTGCCTACTGTTGTTTGTGAGAAGGAGGGGCTTTACTAAAGGGGAGGTGATCTTCTGGAATCCAGTCAAGCACAGTGGAGTAAAAAATAGAGCAGGAATTTCTCTGCACCTGTCTGAATAGTTGTAATGAACACAGCATATCTTTTCTTATACCCTTTCAGTAAATCCTCCCTGTGACATTCCAGTCCTAATGTGTTGTAAGTTCTGTGTGAGCAGTTCAGCTTCTAGAAGTAAGAGCATATGAGTGACTCAGCAAAATAGTTTATTGCATTTTTCTATAAAACCTATTACTTATTAGTTCATGCTAGAAGTTTGGGCATCATTTATCAAGATCCCATCATTTTTCGAATACTTCAGTGACAGCATAGACTCTCTATAAAGCTCTGTGCAGATCTCCATGTTTCTCTGCTCATCAGATGTGTACTTAGCTCCACCCAGTGGCTTGTAGTGTCTTGGGGAGGAGAAGCAGGAGACTTGCTGCTGCAGGTGGCAACAAAACAAGTGGCCCAAACACTCTCATCCACCTGACTGCCACTTACTTAGGATATGTTGGGTGCAGAAGATTGGGAATAACGGTCCAAAATCTTCATAAAATGTCAGTATGGGGCTTTGTGTCTGCTAAAGTTCTCCATATCTGTAATGTTCATGTGCCTTCAGTTTATTTGCAAGCTAGAACATTGAATGTAGATTGAAAAATCTGTGTGATCATCTGAATACAGCTGAGGTGTTTAGTCTTGTCACTCTGCCTTCTAGAGGTGATATTTGTAATGATGGTGTGTCGTTAATTGTATTAATACTTCCAAACTAATGTTTGATTTGTTTATCACAACATACAGAAATGGTACTGCTCTTTCCAGGCACACATTTCCCAGAAGCTATAAAGCAACCTTCGCTACCTCCTTTTCTTAGTAGGGTTAGTGATCTTGTTCTTGACTGATCTCCTAACTTTTTGTTGTCAGTGAATTGTTTTATTGCTTTAGTCTTATTTTTGTTATCTTTATGGAAAATGATGCATTGTTTAGGATATTTTACAAATTGATTTAGCAGTCTGTTTTCTTAAGATTTCCAGGGAAAATGACAATTGGACCACTTCATGGAGACTCAGATCAGCGACACATTCAGTTGAAGGGGCAATATAGCAAAATTTAGGCTACTAGGATAACCCTAGCAGCATTTTTGTACTGGAACTGCAACACATATATTGAGTAGTGTTTCTGTTCACAAAGGTTGGCTGGATAGGGAAATTTATTGCATATGCAAGTGACGCCCTCCCATGTTCAGCTGTCCTAACAGCTGATTTATCTCCTCTCCATGCTGTGAGATAAAACTGGGTTCTGTAGCTCTGTCAGCAAGTACTGATATCTTACGTAAATAAACAGGAAGCTGTCTATTTACCTAGACTTTCCACAGCAGATAACCATACTTGCTGCTGACTGAGGCTGCTTTTATTTCACAGCACAGAGAGGAGAGAAATCCGCTGTTAGCACAGATGAACAGAGCAGAATGTTCTGCTTACTAACCAGGATCTGTGCATGTGCTATAAATTACCCTATTAAGCTGAACTTTAAACAGAAACACTACCTAATATGTGTTGCTCTTCCTATTAGAAACCTACTACTAGGGTTATCCCAGTTGCCTATGGTCTACATGTAATCAGCTTCAGAATTTAACAGCTTTGGGGTGATAGAGCAAAGATTTTGTACCGTATCAACACTACAAACTACTGCATAATGACTGATTATAAGCAGACTTCTGCTAGAAATCTGAATTGGGACGTACAGTACAAAATGTGGTGGTCAGCTTTTTTGTGGACAGGGCAATATCTGAATAGTTGGGTTACAGATTTCAGCTGCAGGCTGCAATGTTTGAGGGTGTAACCTCTGATCTTGAGGGAATGCAGTACTACACAAAAATTAAGCATATGGAATTTTTATTTGGAATGTTTTCAAAGTTGATCTGTGGCCAAAGTGTGTTTTTTTTTTTTTTGTTTTTTTTTAAAGTTGTGTTATATAGTCCACTTAAAATTGTACTACACATGACTCAATTTGCCACAGTTAACAACTTTGGCTGCTGACTACATGCTTGAAGTGCAAACAGTCTTTAAAAACACACTATACATACGGTATGTAATCCTTGGCTAACTGCTGACCAAATTCTACCCTATGGAGATTGGGAGGAATGTATGACTTATTTAGCCTGACTGAGCTGTTTGATGTAAAACCACACAGGTAGAGATTTAAATATAAATATTTGTTGTGGGAACCAAGGTGTACCTTTTCAGAACTGCAGAGATAATCAATGATTCTACACACCTATTCGCACCTCCTCCTCCTTTTTTTTGGCCACGGTTTTGTAATTGTGACCAGCCTTAGCCTTTATAGTGTAGTGCTGTGCAAATGCAGCATCATTTTGCTTGCCTGTTGGCTAAGGAATTATATGATTAAAAATGCTGACCTTAAGTGAGTCTTAAGGTGGCCATACACTGGTCGATTTGCCATCAGATTCGACCAACAGATAGATCCCTCTCTGATCGAATCTGATCAGAGAGGGATCGTATGGCCACCTTACTGCAAACAGATTGTGAATCAATTTCAGCCTGAAACCGATCACAATCTGTAGAGCTGCCGCTGCTTCCGTGCCCCCCCCCCCCCTTCCCCCTGCATACATTACCTGTTCCGGCCGGCGCGAGTCCCCTGGTCCCAGCTGTCGTCTTCTCTGCTCCGGGCTCCAGTCCGTTCCTGCAGCTACTGAACTTCCTGTCCAGGGGAAGTTTAAACAGTAGAGGGCGCTCTACTGTTTAAACTTCCTGCCGGGACAGGAAGTTCTGTGTAGCAGTCGGTCCGGAACCCAGCGCGGAAAGAAGACAGCGAGGACCATGGGACTCGTGCCGGCCGGAACAGGTTATGTATACCCGCTGTATTGCGTCGGCCGTCGGGCATTCGAAAACCGCTATCGACGCACTCCCGACCCGCCGGCAATCGAGAGAAATCTTCCGCATGGAAGAATCGACGGGAACAATCGATTTTTGGACGGAAATCGATTGTTCTGTCAGCGGTGTGCACGGCGATTTCACAGCCGATTCGATCACTGTGAAAATCGTTAGGTGTATGGGCCCCTTTAAGGTTTCCATTTGTTGAAACAATCTTTCCTGATTGCCTTGGGTGGAAGTCTAGACTGACTACAGATTGATTAGACATTTCTCCTCTGACATTGTTAGGTCATAAGTGATTCATTGTGTTGGATCATGAACAACCAAACTACAATTTACTACAAAGTTACCACAGTGGGGTACCTTCCACTTGTTCTCCCCACTTCACCAAACAGGCTGCTTGGCAGACAGCCTAACAGCATATCTGTGCACTTATCGTTCCAAAACTATCTAAAGGCTCATACACACGTCCTAAAAATCTGCCTACTATCATTTAAACTTGGTCTGTTGGACGACAGTTGGGTGTGTATACGGCTGGCAAACAAGAAGACAACCAACTGTTAACAGGTGGTTTGCTAGATCCATCCGTCGGATCAACCTGCACAACAAACTTGCAGGTTGGCCACGTGTACCGGTCGTTTGAACAAGTTTTGAATGTGGATATGTTGCGCAGCTTGTCGTTTTACCTGTGTGCACAGTATTTGAGTGAGTTGGTTGGCGTGTGTATGTACTCGTCGTGTAAACCACTTGTTCTGCGGTTGGTTATGTATTATATTGGACATGTGTATGAGCCACACTTGAGAACACTTGTTTTGGGTTGAGAAATTTACATTGTGAACTTCACTAAATAGTGATAGTAATGGAATTAAGACTGCCATGAGAGTAGAGAAGTCCATCTTTACTCATTTGTTTGTATTAAATTAGTGTCATTTTTCACCAATATATTTGTACAATGGGAAGTTGAATTGTTTAACAAATCTGGGCTAAGCTGCAGTAAGCAGATATAGCTATACCAAACTCTAGCAGCAAATCATAGCTAGGATGTGCCCTCTAGTTTTTGCCCAATAAAGCAGGTCTTGCCTGCTATAGTCCATTGAGTCTTTCACAACTCATATAGTGCAGCAAGGCAGAAGTGGCTATTTGGGAGAAAAACCACTGCACTGGGAACTATTTCCATCTGGCCTGCAGATATTCAACTTCCATTGACTAGCGTTAGGTTGTCCAATGACATGAGCTATGGTAAGTGAGACCAGCTTTGCCATACAAACCCTGACAGCATTTTATTTGCAGGGTTTAGCAGGGATTTGAGGTACTTGTTGGTATTTATGAATATAGTTGCATCAGAGCAGTAAAACAAATTAAAAAATAAATAAATAAAAAATATATATATATATAATATATATATATATATATATATATATATATATATATATATATATATATATATATATATATTCGGGAGGAAAGCGCATTAATCCTTGCCGTATATGCTCAGAAGGATCAAGAGCTGTAGTGGTACCATTATTACTGGCACCACAAGAGCAATACCGTGTAAAAGTGACCACTTTACAATTTACTATATATTGGACATTCATTAATCCTGTTTCCCTTGATTTTGGAAGTGTCAATTAAATATGAAACTTTGTTTGGTTTTCTAGGTTTGAACTGTAACGATTTAATTCTGAATTAAACCTTTGCTCATTAATAGTACCTTATACTATATTTAACTCATTTCTCAATGATCTGATCTTAATCAATCTTCATTTTGTGTGTTTTTGTTAATGTTTGGCTATTTATTTCAGGCTTGCATCTCTCCTCTGTTAAGCAATTACAATGCATAGAGTAAAACCAGTGACAGAAGTTGGTGTTTCTGTTCTTTCTCCTCTTAGCACTTTAATTTGCACTGAGAAAAGAGTTCACAGTCCTAAGAGCTGATATGTACATTTTCATCCCTGTACAGAACATTCAACTAAATGCACTGTATGTAAACTTTTGAGAAATGTAACTTTTTGAAATATTTAAAATTAAAATATTTAATTTTAAAGCATGTCTCTGTTTTTTGTTTGCTATTTTTAGCTATCATTTGCTTTGAGGGCTTATGGTGTATTGGCAGGTTTGAAACTCATTACAGTGTACTTTCCAGGAGGTTCCCTTCACCTATAATTTGCCACTAGTGGGTGTTCGTAGCACTTGAGTATTGCACCGTGTTAGCCATCAGTAAAAGCAAAACTTCTTGCTTTAGTTTGTGTTTATGGGTTTGCCCAATCACATAAATGGTCGAGTACAGCTTTAAAGTGGACCTGAACTCTTGCACAGGACAGAAGGAAAGCATAGAGAAATGCCCCCTGTATGTATTTCTAGAGTTTAGCCTGTCTAATCCCCCCCCCCCCCCTCCATCTGTCACTAATAACAAGTTTTAATTTGATCTTGCAGCTGGCTGCCATGGCAGAGCAGCTAAATGGTAAACACAGGAACACAGGATGTTTACAATATGTCTGCCTTCATAAAAGCAGGAAGTAGACACACTGCAGATGTATTGCATGATTTGTATCAGCTGTAACACAAATGTTTTACTTTAAAGGTTATTATGCTGTTGCTTATCTTTTGGAGCAGAGAGGAAGTTCTGAGTTCAGGTCCGCTTTAAAGGTAGTTGGATTACTGTATGATCATCCTGAAATTAGGATCAGTTAATTTAAACTGAAGCCAAGGCCCACACAGATGTTTCAGGGTAGAGGGGGCAGTTTTAGGCCTGGAAACCACTACAATTTGCAAATCGCTATCGCTAGTGTTTTTAATGAGCGTCTTTGTAAGCAATTTAATTAGCATTTTCTGTTGATTTTGGAAGCGATTTTAAAAATCAGCGATTGTGTAGTGATTTGCAATTAGCGTTTTTTTAATTCTGAACGGTCCTTTCAATTATTTTAAAAACACTAGCAAATCGCTCTGTATAGATATTCATGAGCGATTACGCCAGCGTTTATATACTTTACATTGCAGAAAGGCTAACGCTCAAAAATGCTGCATGTCCTGCGTTTGATTTCGTTAATCAAAAAAAAAGGGAAATCGCTAGCCTTTTGAAAACCTCCCTAAATGCTCAAAAAATCGCTCTAGTGGGTTCCAGCCCTCAAGTTCTCTTTCAAAGTGGATTACACGTGAGGCAAAAATGGGTATAAAATACTCTTCGGGGTGGGTTTGCACATCTGGAGTAAATAACTCCCTTTTAACAAATCGTTCTATTTAAGTACAAAATAAACAAATGCGGCAACAACAAATTTCACATGTGGTTTTGTCATAGTGAAATTCTAGTGTGCATACACAATGTACTAGTTTATTTTAGGCATGGTATGAAAAGAGTCCTTTTTATATTTAGAACAATGCCTTGTGCTGCTGAAGAAAATAACGTACAATGTGATACAATTATACACTGGCTCCAACTGTCATTAGGAGAAGCAGTTGCTTTTATTAAAAACCTCCCATTACATTGTCTGGAATTGCCCCTGTCATTTCTAGAGCAGCCTATATTGATTTTGCAGCCCCCATCATTCAAGAGAGACCTTTGGATCTTATAAAATCAATGAGATACAACTCACTGATTGTTGGATGAATAATCAGTTGGATTAATCTGATAGATATGAAGCAGTGAATTTGGATGCAGATATTCACAAAATAGCGGTGGAGTTGTAGTGGGACTCTGCTCCTGCTACAGGGATAGCGCCAGAGCACATTCCGATCATCTGGAAGTGGTAATTATTGGGAGGGGATGGGTGTTGATTGTAGGCCTGGGCCCATATGCAATTCACTTTTTCACCTGAGTTTTCTTCTAGGTGATATTTTCACACCGGGGCCTCAATTCATAAAGCATTACCGCATGTGTTATCGCCCAAGCGGTAAATTACAGCATGGTATGTTTTTGTTAGTGGATTCATAAAATTTAACGCATGTTTACCGCATGTAATAGTGCGGTATTAGTACGGTAATGGTGCGGTAATGTAAACGTTGTCGGTAAAGTGAATGAAGTGTATTCATGGAAAAAAAAAGGGGGAGTAAGGAAGCGATAAATAACAGCTAGTTATCGCCAACAAAGACCTGGCGAGTTTGCTCTACACGGTAGCATTTTAGGTGACAAATGGAGCCCTTGCAGGTTAATGTTATGGAATTTTTAAGGATACAGAGGAGGAAGGGTTAGAAATCGTACAGAGTTATATAATTTATAAGAATAATTATCTCTCTATCTATCTATCTATCTATCTATATATATATATATATATATATATATATATATATTTATAAAAAATATAATTTATAAAAAATATAATTAAAAGTCACATGTGTCTAAAACTGCCCACTTCTACCCAGCATGCACCTTGTCATTGGGAAGTCAGCGGCAAACTACCGCACTCAGCAAATTTTACCGACAGCTTTCCGCACCTTACCGCACACTTAACGACTGCTATCGCACTCGAATTTTTTTTAATGAATTCACTGCAAAAACCCTCATTTACCGCTAGCGGTAATTTCCCGCTCGTCTCTGAACTACCGCACTCATTTTTATGAATTGAGGCCCTTGTAATAAAATGCCTTTTAAACCACCAGCAAACAAGAAAATACTCTAAATTTTGATTTAAAAAAAAAACTTTTCTCCAAATTTGTAGGTACTTTTTCAATTTTAAAATGCTTAAAAGTTTTATATGAAATTTTATCTCCTAGGATATGGGCCCTGGCCTGTGCAGGTTGGAGGGGGGTGTTATCAGCCTGGCCTGAGGGAGGGTGTAGATTATTAGCTTGGAGGGGGGGGGGGGGTGTTATGGTTTTTGAGCTGCTATAGCATCAGAATTTGGCTACAGTTTAGTTGAACTTCACGCTCGGGGGTAAGCATTTCAGCCTCCAAGATGTTTGCTTTGCCTTTCCACTTGCAATCTAGTTTTTAACGCATTACTCTGAACACCATTTACTTTTCCACACAAAAATACAAATTTTTACACAGCAGCAGCATAATGTAATTCGAGAAACTGTGAAGATTAGATGGCTGCATGCTTGTTACAGGTGTGTGACTCAAAACAACTAAAGCCGGAAAGCTTGGCTACATATTGTTTAACCCTTTCCCTGCCAGCCTGAACATGAACATCTACTGGCCAGTCTTTTAGGACATACATTTGCACTCATTAGGTTAACTTAGGATTTTTGACAAGAAAACCTACATGAAATAGAACATAATATATATATATGTATATAGTGGGTTGCAAAAGTATTCGGCCCCCTTGAAGTTTTCCACATTCTGTCATATTACTGCCACAAACATGAATCAATTTTATTGGAATTCCACATGAAAGACCAACACAAAGTGGTGTACACATGAGAAGTGGAACGAAAATCATACATGATTCCAAACATTTTTTACAAATAAATAACTGCAAAGTGGGGTGTGCATAATTATTCGGCCCCCTCTGATCTGAGTGCAGTCAGTTGCCTATAGACATTGCCGGATGAGTGCTAATGAGTAAATAGAGTGCACCTGTGTGTTATCTACTGTCAGTACAAATACAGCTGCTCTGTGAGGGCCTCAGAGGTTGTCTAAGAGAATATTGGGAGCAACAACACAGTGAAGTCCAAAGAACACACAAGACAAGTTATTGAGAAATTTAAAGAGCAACTGTTAGCTCTAAAATGCCCCCTCAAAAAAACACATATGTAAGTAGATAAATACATGCTCTACTTACATGACAGATGTATCGTAGTGTCCACGTTTTGATTTCTGTTATTTTCATGTTTATATATTAGAAGGCTCCTGTTGCTGGCAGGGGCCATCTTGTGTCCGGCTAGATCTTCTTCCCCCCCCCCCCCCCCCCCGCATCCCCCTCCTCACCGCACTGACTCTGAGCACAGCGGGGAGGAATAAATGCAGCAGCCACACACAGACTCACCTAATAATGGATCCAAGCGCTGTCGTTCCCATCTATTCTCTGCACTAGTGCAGAGTGTAGGATACTGCAGCGCCTGGAACCATTATTCCGGGAGTCTGTGTGTGTGCACCACCTTTATCCTTCCCCAAAGCTCAGTGCGGGGAAAAAGGAGAATGCGGCGGGCGGCAGAACGGCGGGGGGGGGGGGGGCGCGGACATGCCACTGGAGGAGGGGGGCAGAGGACAGTGACAGGAGAGAGCCTCTGGCCCCCCTCCGTGCGCTCTAACAGCAGCGGCGACCAGGCAGCCAAGGGGAGACCAGGCGGCCAATCGCAGTGCAGAGAGATGAGTGACAGAGGCATCAGCCAATCAGGTTTTTTTCAGCATGCCTGTCACTTCTCTCTGCGGCTTGCGTACACTTATAGAGCCTGGGGCATGAGGAGAGAAATCTACAAAAGTAAGAATGATTTGAAACTTTTACATTGCCTGGTTAGCATCCTTTCTACTGCTCTATTAGCATGCAGTAGAGAACTTATTGTGTATTTTCTGCCTAACAGTTACTCCTTTAAAGCAGGCTTAGGCTACAAAAAGATTTCCAAAGCCTTGAACATCCCACGGAGAACTGTTCAAGCGATCATTCAGAAATGGAAGGAATATGGCACAACTGTAAACCTACCAAGACAAGGCCATCCACCTAAACTCACAGGACGAACAAGGAGAGCGCTGATCAGAAATGCAGTCAAGAGGCCCATGGTGATTTTGGACGAGCTGCAGAGATCTACAGCTCAGGTGGGAGATGCTGTCCATAGGACAACTATTAGTCATGCACTGTACAAAGTTGGCCTTTATGGAAGAGTGCAAGAAGAAAGCCATTGTTAACAGCATAAGAAGTCCCGTTTGCAGTTTGCCACAAGCCATGTGGGGGACACAGCAACCATGTGGAAGAAGGTGCTCTGGTCAGATGAGACCAAAATGCAAAACGCTATGTGTGGCAGAAAACTAACACTGCACATCACTCTGAACACACCATCCCCACTGTCAAATATGGTGGTGGCAGCATCATGCTCGGGACTGCATCTCTTCAGCAGGGACAGGGAAGGTGGTCAGAGTTGGTGGGAAGATGGATGGAACCAAATACAGGGCAAACTTGGAAGAAAACCTCTTGGAGACTGCAAAAGACTTGAGACTGGGGCGGAGGTTCACCTTCCAGCAGGACAATGACCCTAAACATAAAGCCAGGGCAACAATGGAATGGTTTAAAACAAAACATATCGATTTGTTAGAATGGCCCAGTCAGAGTCCAGATCTAAATCCGATCGAGAATCTGTGGCAAGATCTGAAAACTGCTGTTTACAAACGCTGTCCATCTAATCTGACTGAGCTGGAGCTGTTTTGCAAAGAAGAATGGGCAAGGATTTCAGTCTCTAGATGTGCAAAGCTGGTAGAGACATACCCTAAAAGACTGGCAGCTGTAATTGCAGCAAAAGGTGGTTGTACAAAGTATTGACTCAGGGGCCGAATAATTACGCACACCCCACTTTGCAGTTATTTATTTGTAAAAAATGTTTCGACTAATGTATGATTTTCGATCCCCTTCTCACATGTACACCACTTTGTATTGGGCTTTCACGCGGAATTCCAATAAAATGTATGCATGTTTGTGGCAGTAATGTGACAAAATGTGGAAAACTTCAAGTTGGGCCAAATACTTTTGCAACCCACTGTGTATGTATGTATATATATATATATATGTGTGTGTGTG